>NW_017308296.1:79110-147958 GCF_000935625.1 Nanorana parkeri | reverse complement strand
GTGTAAATCAAAAGGTTTTTGTACAGAATTACAAACCATTGGTGGGTAAATCGTCTTTTTCGTACATAGGCGCACCCGACGCATGTTTGCATGTGTATGTGGGGGGGCGGGGGACTTTAAAAAAAATTTGTGTTATTTTTTTAAATTATTATTTGTGAATATTATACTTTTTTTCATGCTGTCATTTTCCCTCCCGCTCCTAGCAGACTCCCGTCCGGCCGTTCACAAACGGCCATGGACGGAAGGTGGTTAAAGTGTGCAGTTCTCCCCGTACCCCCCAAACAATACCAGACCCTTTAGATCTGGTAGAAATGTTAGGCGGGACCAATTTTTTTAAAAAAAACTGTGTAGGGCTCCCCCTAAAAGTCATACCATGCCCTTAAGATCTGGTAAGAATATTAAGGAGGGACCCCATGTACAAAAAACAAAAAAAGTGTGCGGGGTTCCTACTAAAATTCATACCAGGCCCTTAAGGTATGGTAGACATTTTAAGGAGGAATCACACCCCAAAAAATGGGGGAGAAAAAAACATGGGGTCCCCCCTAAAATTCCATACCAGACCCTTGATCCGAGCATAGGCCTTGCAGGGACGGAAAGGGGCCAGGCCACCTGCCCTCGGCACTGGGAGGGTGTCCCCATGCTGATGAGGACAAGGGCCTTGTCCCCACAACCCTGACCCGGTGGTTGTGGGGGTCTGTGGGCAAGGGGGCATATTTGCATTGGGTACCCCTTTAATTAGGGGGGCACCCATATGTCCCCCCCCCCTTGTGAAAGGGTTAAATTTAATATTTATTAAAAAGTCCAGACTTTTGATAAAATCCTTTATTTGGAAAAAAACAAGACATGTTTTTTACACGTCTTTTATTTTTTTTAAAAAAGCATCCACTGACGTAATCCATGGTCAATCATGACGTCCAGCGTTGTCCTCGACGAAATAAAAAATAAAACAATAAAAAATAAAGAGAAATAATAAAATGAAAAAAAACAGCCGGCCGCCATCCCGTCCGCTCCCGCCTGTAACAACCAGACCCCACAGGTCTTATTTTAGGTGGAGGATCACAGCTGCAGAAGTATGAGGAGGGGGTGCAATCCTACACCACAGTGAATTTACAGTCTTATGGTAATGAGTTAGGCAACAATTACTTAGCATGAAAAATAGATGAGGTTTTATTGTAGGGAGCAGTCCTTTTAGATTAGTGGGGTGAAGGATGACAACAATCAATGGGAGCAATCAAGTTATCCCTATGCACAGTTCTATCAATATGCAAGCATTTGGAAATCACAGTCTGTGGTATGCTTACTGCTATTTTAGTTGATAGGAATGATAAGGAGAATGTTGGTGCCCTCCGGTGGATCTTTAGAGTAACTGCAGTCCAGATTGTAATAGTCCTTGCTGAAGCTGGGGATGAAGGAGGTAGTGGAGACCGAATTGCAGGGAAGTCAAAGCAGGATGTGCTGGTGGTTTTGGAGGGGCTCTGTCCGGCCCAATAAGAGGAAGAGGTTCGGTGCTGGGATACAGGAACTTGCCTGGCGTCTTCACACTTGCTCGAACGTCAGGCAAGTGTAACATTCAGCCTTAACTAGGGAGTGGGGGAGGAGTCCTGGAACGAGGAACAGGTGAGTGATCGAGTGCACCTGTTACACCACCGCGTAATGGCATTTTGACAGATGCCGGCAAAACATACACAATTGGGCGGAGCTAGCATTGACAGCTAGCTCCGCCCAATTGTGTAGTTTTTCGACATCTGATAGGCGAGCCATGATTGGGCAGAGTCATCACAACTTTGCCCAATCATGGCTCTAATTCAATACTGAGCCCTGATTGGGCAAAGTCTTGCAGCTGACCTGTGGTTTTTGCCATTTTGCCTTATGGAATGTCAACGGTCGAACAAACCGCGAACATCCCATAAAGTACAGCGTTCGGCGAACGCTCGAACAGCCGATGTTCGATTTAAACTCATGTTCGAATCGAACACTGGGCCCATCCCTAGTAGATTTAAGCAAATTTGAAACATCAAGATTTGATTTTAGTTGAACATGGTTCAGTTTCCTGTTAATAATGTTAAAACCTGAGGTTTTGGTGACCTGTGGATGCTGTTAATTACGAGTTTAAACACATTTAATAGTGGTTCATCATTTCCAGTGCTTGTCTAGCAATATAACCAGACCAGTACTTAAGAAGTTATTCAACTGAATAAAAGTACTTAATAAGGAACATCATGCTGATAGTGAGTTTTAGGGCTGTACAGATTTTACTTATTCATAGGTGCATACTGCAACTGTGCAAGCAGTAGCAAAAAAAAAACATGATCTAAAAAAAATGAAGTTGCATATGAACAAATACTAAAATTCAACATCTGCTTATGAGGCCTTATGATGCAGGGTTATAAAGATTTAAACTCTGTCTCTTTTATTACATTAATAATCACACCACATGCCATCCTTCTTCTGCTAGGGTTAGCAAAAGCTTTTCAGATGCAGTAAGCTGCATAGTAAGCAGATCCCCTGTGACTTATTTCATTACAATGTTTTTGTTAATTCCTGTGTATTTTACTGTACCCTGTTTAGCCTCGGCAGAAAATCCCCTTGTGAAATGTTCCTAAGGACTTAAACAAAACCTTTTGTTTAAAGCATTCATTTTAGCATAGTGTATTGTATTTGTGTAGAACTCTGAGGGTGCACGGACAAATTTAAAGTAGATCTTTAACCGCATATAACCTTTTTGATTCTATAGGCTCATAACTTACATTTCTGCTGTTCTTTACTTATTACATACAGAAACATTATAATTCATACAGATCTGCATTAGAGTTCACTCTTGATATACCGTATTATTGCAGAACTCCCACAAAATTGTATTTTTCTAGTTTTGCATAGAATGATGAAGAATTAGTCCTATTGTCTGTTTTTTGCTGCTGTCTGTGCCCGTGAGATACACTCTTACTAATTATCATGAAGACCATTACCACTGGAATATAAAATAAGGTGGAATGCAACCATCAGTAGAGGGGGCATTTTCCAATGGTACAGTGTCCATTTTAGGAAACACCTCACTTTCCTTCATGCTCCTCCTTCAGTCTGCAGTCAGGACTACAGCAAACTATGGATGATTCCCCAATAATCAATTAAACCAAAGTGAAACTGTATGTATCTATTTTAATAACTAATTATCTTGATAATCAACTTTAAAGTAGATCATTAAAATCTCATATAATCTTTAACATGTCAATGTAAATCATTTTTATTAAATATGCAGATTTTCTTATAATAATCACATGGCATCCCTGCCATGAAGGTTATTGTTCAGGAACGTTTTGCAATTGGGTTAAACAATATGTGGACTCTCAAAGCTTAGACCTGCTGTTAGCCACACCCAGTCACTCTCATCATAGAGTACCTTGTATTCTAAACCCAATAGCTCTTTCCACACAACAGCTGTCTTCCTTTGAACAGGAAATAGGCCCAAAATAGGGCTAGGTCAAATGGTGCATAAGCTGCAGACAAACCCATATTGCATCGTTTCATTGCTTGTTATCTGATGCTACCATGTAACCCAAAAAAAACAGTAGGTTGGAAGAGCTAATAAATACATACCCATAATTAACAGATGTACAGCACACAATAACAATGTAGAGCTTTAAACATTAAATAATAGCATTGTTGATTAACCACCCTCCCCCCCTTCGGTATAACCAGGTGACCACAGTTTCATCTCTCTCTCCAAACAATGAATAGTCACAGGAAAGTAAATAACATCTATTGCCCAGATAATTTATGATCTTCATCATGATCCTAGCATGATCCTAGCATATCCTTTAAATCACAAGTTTACATAAAATGAAAGTAGCAGATGTTTGTGTACATATGATATTACCTGAATTCTGAATTAATTAATGATGTACAGTATGCTATATTTCCAAATCTTCAAAGGGTACCCCTGAGGATATAAGATTTAGGGAGGCTGCTTTCATGTTTTTTATAGCTTGGCAATTATAGTTTAGAAATACCCTGGGGTGAAGGCTTGCAACACCTATGCATTTGTTATAAACTTCTGGCAACTGTAATTAAAGCATCCAGAAAAGTCTAAGTGTAAGAAGTGTAGCTTCCTAAAGGTAAAAACACAAATTAAAAAGAAAATGTGCAGAAAAGATAAATATGCATTTCCTGTAAGAAATGCTGTTGTGATCAGCCTTGTTTCTAGAGGATTATGAATTCTAATATATTCCAGTACCAGGAGATATTTACTCTAAAGTCAAAATAAGGGAAAGTCTCAATTTAAAAAAAAAGTGTGAATTAGAAATATGATGCTATAATGTTCCTGATATAAAGGCAGCCATGATAGTTATTCAAAATTCTATAAACAAAAAAAACTTAAAATTATAACAGTATCTTGGTAAGCAATATGGGCCTGTGACTTCCATTAAATAACTGTGTAGGTTCAATTTGTCCAGTTGTCCAGGTTAAAACAATTTGGATGCTTACTATATGTTTATATGCAAAACTGAAGTAGGAATTATTTTAAATATCAAGTTATAGACACCTGTGTGGGCATAATCAAGATAGCAAAACAATAAAAATGTATATCTGAACTAGAGATCTATGAAATAAATGGTAACAAATTTGGAAAAAATAAATATAAAACCAGTAACTAACAGCCCAAACCCAGACAACATTAAACCTTCCAGTTGCTCTCATAATCTGAAACAACTGATCCATAATCTTCTAGAAAGTATCTGTGTATCAGAAGTTGACCCAGAGTTTACAAATCAAGATTGTTTGTTCAGATGCTGACTTTTAGTCTGTTCTCTATCATTTAATCTGTTATCTGTCTTTCACCTTTGATCATTTTGATTAGGTATAGACTGCCAAAGAAGGATTACACGGCCTTGGATAGAAAAGCTATCTACTAGTCATTAAGTCATTTAGTGGAGATAAAGCCAAGATGAAGGACCATGTATGATAACCAGGGCCGGCCTTAGGCCTTTAGGCACCCTGTGCAAGAAAGCTTTACAGCGCCCCTCAGTGACCACACCCCTCTGTGGCCACACCCTTTAGTGGCCACACCCCCAGTAACCACACCCATTTCCCCCAATATCCGCACCATTTAAAGACTCCTATTTTGTTAAGCCGCAAAGAAACATTAAAAAGTATGATAAAAATAAAACTTTTATTCAAAGGTATTAAACTTGTAGGCGCAATAGAAGTATTCTTATCAAATAAAACAACCGAAGCTAAACATTATAAAAATAAAGTGTCAGGTTGTCATGCCGATTTAGGCCGGCCCTGCTCCCACCAATTCTAGGGATGTACGAGTCAATGAAAGGAACCATCGGGTGTGAGGGAGGAGTAGGTATTCCATGTACAATCCAATGAAAGAAACCACAGAGTGCTGAGGGAGGAGCAGGCATTTCATGTACTTTCCAAAGAATGGAATCCCAGAGTGTTGAGGGAGGAGCATGTAATTCATATACGATCCAATGAAAGGAAACACAGAGTGCTGAGGGAGGAGCAGGTATACCACACACCTGGAAATGTTGTATTCTTGCAGTGGCTGGGTAGCATCAAAATAACAGCATTTCAACATAGGACACCAAAAAGTATTAGAGATCTTCTTTTACAGGCTGAGATTTTTTACAAGTGACCCTGTGGTGACAGGGTCCCTTTAATGCCCATCGTCTGGGCACAGGAGCACTTTAATTCTTAGGAATCCTCTAGGACTAGCCACACATAGCCTGATCTCATCACATATATCCCACGATACATTTAAGCATGGGCACAATAGAAGAAAACATGTGCTTGTGACTATGAGGAGCACTCTCACATAATTATATTTTCCAACTTGGTAGAAAATATGTGGACATTGAGTCCTGATTCTCTTTTATTGTCACTGATAAGAGAGGAAAACAGAAATTTGCTTTATGCATGTTGTCTCTGTCCATCAGTTATTTTGCAAGAAACAGTGCAATGAGTCCCAGAATGGGTGGATATTTCATGACACGTTTTTCTTAATGCAACAACTACCTGTGTATGGTGGTGACCTTGATACAGCTTGAGCTGATGGAGGGGTAGAATGTAGAATTAAAGAAGATGGAATTAACTTGGTAGCTAAGTAGTGTATATCATATTTAGGTTGCTTATGTTTTGCAAACATATTCATTTGTTTATAAAATTTAAATTTTAAAGATATCAGTTATGAGCAATGTAAGTGCCTAAAGTGTATTTCCACTCTGTATTCAAATTTGAAAAAAACCCCTCTGTATGTTTGTTATGTGTTCCCATTCACACAACGAAAAAATTTTAAAAAAATATCTTTCCATTTTGTTGCAGCAGGCAAGATAACTGAATCCAGGTTTTTCTGAGCACCTTCATAGTGAGCTGTCCTTAGACTTAGGGCTGAAATTTGATGGATCATGTTTCTCTCATTAACTTCATTAACATACAATACAGAAACCAGGCTTTGAATCCTTTAATACTTTGTAAGGACAGGCAGTGTTCAAATCTACTTTACAAATTATAATTAACAAACCCCTCACCCTTCACAGCCCCTCCTAACCTCCTCTCTCCTCCCCGCTCGGCCATCCTGAATGCATTCGGCTCTTCACTCTCTGCTGTTCAGGGGCCGAACAGCAGAGAATGAAGAGCCGAATGCTGATGTGCAGCATTCAGCTTTGTCATTCTGTTTGCTACCAGAAGGTGAGAATATATGTTTACCCCTATGAGAATAGGGGTAAATAGCACCGAATGAACTGCTGAACGTTTGCCTTGGCCGATCCAGCCTGGGAAAAGGAGGAGGGAGGAGGGGGAGAGACCCTCTAGGGTTAGTCCTAAATACATCCTAACCTGGTGGAATTATGATGTTAAGAGCCAGTTTGTCCTTTACAGATTGAACATGGTATATTCCACCTTTATTCACCCCTTTGTCTTAGTTTCTGTGTTAGTTTCCTTCTGCTGTAATACTGTCCATGTGTACCAATTTTTTTAAAATTGTGTAATTGTGTTCTGTTTTGAGTGTAGAATTGATTCCATTTCATTGAAGCAGTTCCTTTGTTTAAAAAAAAATATATTTGTTGACCTGGGTGGTGCCCACAAGGCCGGCCATGGCTCAATTTTGAGTGTGCATTTAGGGTGAACCAAAGTGGTCAAAGCTCCCAAAGTTTACTAATGCTTCAAAAATCTAATCAGAATAATTCCCAAGGGGTAATAAACCCAATTAATGTATAGAAAATAAGAAGATAACCCTCATAGGGATGTACTCCTTTGGAATCAGTCAAACAAACCTTGTAAAAATGTATAACAGTTTATTAAATAACAATACAAACACATAAGTTCAAATGTTATGCATGTGTCCTGATAATTTGTCTATACCTTATTGGACACAAATCAGTTACTGGAGTTATACATTTTTACAAGGTTTGTTGGACTGATTCCCAAGGAGTACATCCCCATGGGGGTTATCGTCTTATTTTCTATAAATAATATACCTTCTTTGGTGTATTTCTGTCCTTTTTAACAAAACTCCTGTATATATATTATATTTTTTTTAATTAAATTGTACAATAGATTATTAATATTCCTTGCCCGTTTTACATAAATGCCTTTTCCCTAAATAAAGTACAGTCTTCATCTAAAATGACTTGCTGGACACACAGCTAAAAAAGGTGTCCCTGGAAATGTTTTTGAAATGTTGGCAACTATGCCTTTCTAGCTACAAGATATCCTTCTAAATGACAAGTGAGTTTGCATATTCAGGAAGATGCACTCTGCTAGTACATTTTAGATATAAAGCTTTTATTGTTGCTAGTTTATACAGCAGTGCCAGGCATTGAATAGATGGGGTTGACCTTTTGGAGAATCTTGGCTCTAAATAAACATTTAAGGCCTGTCAAATTGTCTTGCGTTCAGCTTCTTAATTCCTCACTGCCAGTTTTCCCCTGTGACAAAAGTGAACCTATTTAATCTAGCTTTTATTTCTACTGTTCTGTACTGGACATTTGTATGTACAATTTACTATTTTACATCCAAAACAATCTTTTGAAATTTATACTCGATATGCAAACACATTAAGCTTTCAGGTACATTTTGTAGCAATCTCTTGTTTGTTTGCATTTATATAATTTACAGGTTCTTTCTGATGTTTATTTCTCTGTGATTAAAGTAGGCCTGTTACTTTGCCCGTTCAGGGCAAAGCAACAGGTCCTATTATACCTCTTAGCCATTTCTCCCTTCTGGTGTGGGTATGGGTGATCAACAGAGCTCTTTTTCCCATGATAAATTGCTCATCATCTGAGCAGCCAATCGCCAGGTCAGAGCACTCTGACAAGGGGAGGGAGAAAGGCCATTAGCTGTGTGTAATCTCAGATGTGAGATACTTCATATAATAGAGCATGAAGCACTTTGTGTAATGCAGGGGCATGAGGCACTGCATGTAACAGGAACATGTGTAGAGCTATGTGCAACAGAGAGTTGTGTGGAACTGAGGAATGAGGAAATATGTGTAATAAAGAAGCATTAACCAGTCCATATAAAAGAGAGAGACAGCACTAGTAGAGAGCAGTGATGCACTTTATTTAAAAGAGAGTATTGACATGCTACCTGTGACAGAGAGGTATGGCCTTGTGGTGGTTAAAAAGATATTAATGCATCAAAATTATTCCATACATATGCAATCATTTTGTGTGTCATTTTAACAACTGTATATTAAAATTATAAATTTACAATATAACAAAACACAGTTAAAATAAGTTTATATGTATAAGTTTAATGAATTGACTGCTAGGGGGTGATTTACTAACCTAAACACACGCACGCACCAGGTGCGTGTGATTTTCACACGGCAAAACTTATTTATCAACCAAAAAGTCTCTAAAAGCATATTTCCACTAATGCCATATATGGAAAAATCATGCACATGATGCATATATAATGCTGCTTCACAGTTTAGACAAAAATGGTTAGCTCATGCATTTACATTCCTGCATTCATCAACGCAAGCAACACAACATAGAGCTAATTTACTCAACATCACCTTGCAATTCATGCAGGGCTTTGCACAACACACCTGCTGGGTGTGTACACACTACAAAGGTGTTTAGATTCCACCCATAGATCATGCTGGGAGGGAACACACTACAGAGGTGTATACATGTTCGTGGTGTGTTTATAAGGTTAGTAAATCAACCCCCTAGTCTCTGGTGGTGGGGAAGATGCATTATTAATGGAACATGATATTAGAATTTTTACCTTTCTTGGTTTATAATTGGTCTTCTTAGTGTACACAGCCATCGTTGTTGAACTTGTTGCCACCAACACCAGCAATGTTATAAAACACAATTTGATTCTTTCCATGATTGGATCATAATTATTATTTTATCCGATCCGAAACTAAACATGTTAATGGAGGCTGTGATGACACTGAGGCATTATTGATGGAAGTGCATATTGGTACTTACTGGAGTATGCTATACGCCCACTAATACTATTGAGGACAGAGAGACTCAGCTCCTTGGACAGACAGCCTAAACGCAGAGGTTATCATAGGGTTTCTTTAGGATCCTGAACTTGGCTAGTGTAAATATACTGCTGATAGAACAACATTAACAAACCGAATAAAGTACAGTCTGCAGAATCTTTTTCTCTCAAACAATGAATAGATGATCATCATGAAGAAAACATATAGGGCGGAATTTATCAAGGCTGGAGCAGCCAAAAACTGGAGCAGCTATGAATGCCAACCATTCAGCATCTCTCTTTAGTTTTGTTCAGTTAAGATTTGAAAATTAAACAGAGATGCGGATTGGTTGTGCCATGCACCGCTGCTCTAGTTTTTGTCTGCTCCAGTTCTGATAAATTCCCCTCCTAGTCTTTTCAATTCAGGTTCCCCCCCCCGTATTCCATTTATTCTAATCCCTGCTTTGCGGTGCAACACAATGGCAACACAATATCTCATCATGAAAGTTTATAAGTATTATATGCATGTGCAGACATCATACTAATGGATGAGACAGGGGACGGGCTGTTTGAAGAGGAGCCTGAGAGCTATTTTGTATGGGGCACTATATTTAAGATATATGGGAGTGTGTGAAAAATATCTCTGAGGAAGCCCAGAGAGACTGTAAAAAAAAAAGTAATTTAATATGTTAATGTTACTTTTCTGCAAAGAAAATTCGTCCAGAACGAAGATCCGTACAGACTACTGCTAACGAATTTCGTCCAGATTTGTTTTCATTCATCATTTCTGTCATTCACAGATTTGGATATATCCGAATCTCCGAATAACGAAAATGTGTCAGAATAACGAATCTTTCCGAAACAAATCATACATGTCTACCAGATGCTGTTCCTTCCTTGTGAATGAGTAAGGGGTACTTGTACCATTACTCATTCACTGAAAGGTTAAAGTAAAATGTAAATAAACACACCACACTTTTAGAATAAATCCTTTAATTGAAAAAAACACAGCAAAGGTTTCTGACAAATTCCAAAATGTATCCACCAAAGTAATCCAAGGGTCAATCATGACATCTAGCGTTGTCCATGACGATGTCCAAAAAAAACCCGCCGACCCGTCCGCACCCAACTTACTGCCGCGGCAAACTGAGCGGTTTGACATGTTGCGGCAAAACATAAACAAATGGGTGGAGCTAGCTGTGACATCACTGCTAGCTCTGCCTAACTGTTTACATTCAGCTGGTAGCTGTCAAATGGGTCTTCTCAGGTCCAGGATGAATAAAAACAAATGGGCAGAGTTGGCTATGATGTCACAGCTGGCTTCGCCCATTTGTTGTCATGCAATGACAGGCCACTGTCCTTAGGTAATTTGACCCTTTAGGTCTGGTAGGAAATGTAGGAGGTCCCAACACCAAAAAAACAGAAAAAAGCATGAAGTCTCCCCTAAAATCCCGTACCAGACCCTTGATCCAAGCAGAACCCTGGCGGAGCAGGAAAAGGGGAGAACAAGCATGTGACACTCCCTTCTGCACTATTCCAGGCCACATGCCCTCAACATGGGGAGGGTGCTTTGCCTATTAGGGGACCGGGAGCTGTCACTGAATGTACACAAAGGGTGGAGAAAGTCCCGTGACAACATGGCTATATCATGTATAGATTCCTATATCAAAAATTTTGATTTGTTCTTTCATCCAGAAATTGGCATGCATCTTAATGTCTGAATATGCCAATATTCCTACGAATTCTAATTCGAAATTAAATTAATCTTGCATATCTGGCACTTTATTTTTTTTACCTCTTTTCTCCTAACCTAATGTGTAAAAGACAAATGCCGCACGGGCCGGTGTGTGCAAGTGCACACTGCCCGTTCAGCATTGTAGTCATCGAAAGCCTGCCCCTCAGCGTGGCCGGGTTGCGATGATCGCAAATACGATCTGCCTGCCCAAGATGGGCAGATCGTAGGTTTTTTTAATTACCTTACAACCATCGCAAGACAAAAGTACTTACTTTTGTAAGGATGCAATTACATTTAGTAGATACTGTTAGATGTCACTCATGTTTAAGAAATTACGTTTCTGGGTGTGTGTTCTGTTATTGGTCAATCACATTTGGAAAGGGTTTTATATTAGAAACTTGCATGTAATAAATTGCCTTATTGTTAAAGCTTTAGTACATCTTTGTTGTATATGTACTCTTGTTGTACGCGATAAACTATGTCTCTCTAGAACCCTCCCTAAAAACTCTCTAGAAGCACTAAAATGAAAAGGATGTGGCAAAGAACATATCCTATAACAACTGGCCTAATTAAGATATCTGAACAAACATCTTTCAGTGGATTTCATCCAGGAAAAAAATAACTGGATTTTTTTTGACAAATGTATTTATTGTATAAATGATACAAATGATAGGCGACCTTTTTGCCATATTTTGTATTAGCCGCTATGTCTATTTGCTACTCAAGAGATAGCACTTATGTCTTTTTTTAATTAATTGATACGCATACAAACAATTATTAGCTATAATGTTTAAAACATAATTTTATAGTCATCATGGGTACAAGTACACATCTTGAAAGGAAATCCAAAAGAAACAACCCTTCTTAATTAAATTAGTTTATTTATAGGTTAGAATGAACACAAGAATAACTTATAGCATTAAGACTATGACTAAAACTCCGAATTAATAATCATCTCTGAAAAAATATTAAAATGACATCTTAAACAAAATGGGATGCAAAAAATGTCTTAAAACAATATGATTTAACCTAAAGCTAAGTAAAAATATACATATACCAATTTCTGCAGCTTTTACATACATATTTAAAATTATTATTATTTGCAATACTAAATAGTAAGAAGTACTCAAACAAAAAGCAAACTACACAGCTGAAACACATGCATGTGAACTATTTTACCTGCCAAAGATTTGTCATTCCATGATTTACGCAGCTCTGCCAGGAAGCATAGCCAGATTGGCAGCCCTAATTTTTCTGTACTGCAGTTAAATAATACACTTGTGGTACAAATAGAGAAGTACAAAATGTGAAACATGGCTCCAACTGAAACAAAGTTCATCCCTTAAATATTTTACTTACATTGGTTGCATACTTAAAAAATCGTTGTACTTTTAAAGATCTGTCAAAAAGTTAACGTTATAAAGGCAAAGGATAACTGCTTTTGGCGGTCCTACTTCAGATATTACAGTTTTCACTTTACCTGTTCCTCTCAAATAAACAGTATTCTAAAAAGAGTTTTTTGTTATTGTATTCCATGTTTTACAGCTGACACTCACTACTGACAATGATAAATGTTTCCACCAACAATTCTTCTCAAACCTTCCCAGCCTTGACACTGCTGATGTATAGAGAATGCATAAGTATCAGAGACAATGTCAAGTATAAACAAACTGAGTGGAAAACAAATAGCAGAATGCACACAGAAGGGACATTTTTAATAAAAATCTCTAGACTGGAAAATACTTGAAAACAAGTTCATTAACCTCATCAAAACCTACAAACCCAATACCAAAAAAGTTGGGATGTTGTGTAAAATCTACATAAAAACAGAATGTAATGATTTGCAAATCTCATAAACACATATTTTATTCAGATTAGAAAATAGAAAACATATCAAAAGTTCAAACTGCGAAACATTCCGCCGGGTAGGATAATTTTACAATACATATTTTTATTAGATTAATATGGCCTACCACAGACAAATGCAACTTAGATCAGGACTGTAACCATTATTACATTATCACTTTTTTTTCCAGTATTTTGCTTGTAAAGTCATTTCATAAAGAAAATCACAGAGGTCATCATGGGTTAAAAAAATATTTCAGTATTTTGCTTGTAAAGTCAATTTATAAAGAAAATCACAGAGATTATCATGGCTAAAAATATTGCAGCTTTCTGGATCATGTTTGGTGAGTTTGCTATTGAGAAGTGCAGAAAAAACCGCCATTACAGAAAGAGATGATATAAAATGTAAATAGATAAAATGCCAAGGAGAAATAAAGGCTTTTAGTAGTTAAGTAATTATTTTTTGTGATCACATAACAATTCCAAACCTCAGTAGTATATTGTTTGTAAACTGAATGTTTAGATAAAAAATGCATTCTGTTTACATTGGGAGTGTAGTGACATAACTAATGATATCACAGTACCTGGACAGTGGTGTAACAATTCTATTCAATGCCTCCCTGCAGCAATAGATCCCTGCTAAAGATTGCTGGCTGATTCAAGACAGCAATAGATCACTATTAGAAGTGATCTGCTGTTGCATAGCTTCAAGGTGGTCTTGATCTGAGCCTCGCTAATCAGATCCAAACCCTCCATGAAAAAAGTGTAATTAGGAATCTGTAAAATAAAAATAAAAGTGTAAATACATAAATATACAGTATGCAATGTACACATTGCTATTTATTTATAGATTCATATACTTTTATATTTATCTATATGTATATCCTAAAAGTGAATAACAATATTCTCTCCTGAGATTATTCCCCAGGTCCCAACAATGACAGATGATCTGGATGGACTAAAAATTCGAATGGCATTGTGTTCACATACGTGAGCATTTGATGCTTGCACAGTGAACGCAATGTCATTTGAATTTTTAGCTATTGCAAACCTGTGAAAAAAGTCACTGTTATGCTAATCCGTGCCCTTGTCATTCTTATTTTAATACTATCTCAATCTTATCTTAATGGTATGCTAACTATTTACTCAAACTCTTGTTTACCCCCATGTGCATTGCAGTCTAGCGTTGAAAGGGGAATAAAGCTTTCTTAAAGTAAAATGCATATGTTTACGTGAGCATTACCATTTTGCTATGTTACATGAAATTTACACTAATTTTATATTTTAATCACCAGACTTTGTTGATTGTATTTGCTGCATTGGCAATAATTACAAGAAAAAGCTTTTTGTCTAATTTTTTTACAATGAATTCCCAATAAAATCCAAGGAGATAAAAAAATATGTATACAGATTTTCTACAAAATGATAGCCCTATCTGTCCCCCTGTATTTATATGTTAGAGTAGTCTACAAAACCTAAAAGATATAACATTATAACATGTGGAACCCAGACATTGCCAGAATGAAAAATACACTATGGGATTTAGGGAGAAAAAGGCCTGGGGACTCAAGTGGTTAAACAATGTATGCAGCTTAGTCAATTAAACCTTATACAACAACAATTTATAAGTCTGCATCCCACACCACCAAGTGCTAGCCTTATCCACAAGGTAATTCTAATCAATAAATTATACAAAGTATATTCCTCATGATGCTCCTTCAATGGAATACTCCTCCTAATTTTTGTTATTGTATATTCACTTCTGTTCCCCTGTCCCACCAGAAACATAATTACAATCTAGCAGCCATATCAGATACAAATCCCCCAGCCACATAATAAACAAAACGTCTCTGCATCTTAGTACACAGTACTTAGTGATATAAATATAATAGTGTTCCTGCTCAAAAAGCCATATTCCAATGCAGCAAAAAAAAACAAAAGGTGTATATTATAATGTCTGTCTCTTATTCACTGCTTCCCACTAAAACTTCCAGTCCAAGGTACAGAGCCCAGCTTTTCTGCAATTACTCCTCTACTCACAAATGTTCTTCGTATGAGTCACAGCTTCACTTTCAGGTTTCTCAAGTGCTGGCGGCTGTACCTCTCTCTGTACTCAGTCATGGATCATCCACTAGGTGGTGCCCAATTTCATAACCTTCCACTTATATTCAAAGATATCCTTTTAGGCTTTGTTGAAGTTTGTTTAAGACTATACGTTTTTCAGAGCTATAAATTTAAAATAGCAATAAAACTCTTCTCCATAGTTCTCCATAGTTTCTAAAACTAATAACAACCTTTAATAAAATTGCACTCACTGTATATATATATTTCACATATTCAAAACATAATATAGTTCTCCTTCCTTCCTAATCTATATTACACTTTCTCATCCATATTAAAGCTTTTTATAATGTGATCCTTGATTGTCCTTTACCTTCTATATACAAAGTTCTGTCTTTCTGTTCAAACTTTACTATGAGTTTCATCTTCCAATAAAATATCACAGCTCTTTTGTATGACCTTATTAACTTCCTCAGCACCGATACAAAATCTGTGATAAAAGGGACATTAGTATCTGCAGTCTCTGATACCCTTCTCAATTTATTCAAAAGTTCCTTCCTGTTGTTTTCTTCTGCTCTTTCCTGTGCTCTCTTCACTATTTAATGTTATACCATTTTTCCAGGACATCACCTCACTCTGCTGTGTCAAGGTCTCTAGATATGTGCAGTTATGTTATAATTGAAAAAGTTGTCCCTTTGGAAGGTTTACAATTTACCTCCTCAGATGGCAACTGTCAGCTTTTTATAGACAATTACAGTCAATGGGGTTGATTTACTAACCTTATAAACACACCACGAACATGTATACACCTCTGTAGTGTGTTCCCTCCCAGCATGATCTATGGGTGGAATCTAAACACCTTTGTAGTGTGTACACACCCAGCAGGTGTGTTGTGCAAAGCCAAGCATGAATTGCAAGGTGATGTTGTGTAAATTAGCTCTATGTTGTGTTGCTTGCGTTGATGAATGCAGCAATGTAAATGCATGAGCTAACCATTTTTGTCTAAACTGTGAAGCAGCATTATATATGCATCATGTGCATGATTTTTCCATATATGGCATTAGTGGAAATATGCTTTTAGAGACTTTTTGGTTGATAAATACGTTTTGCTGTGTGAAAATCACACGCACCTGGTGCGTACGTGTGTTTAGGTTAGTAAATCACCCCCAATATGTCTGTAATATGTTATAGTTAATACTTTTTTGCCAATGGTTTATATTCTAAGATCTACAAAATCACCCCTTCGGTACTAAAGGTGTTGCTAAGCTCCAAGTTCCATTTAGGGCTGTTCAATTGCCCCAAGAAAGTTGTTAATGATTCATCCAGTAGCCTCCAGGTGGTGATAGAATAATCTATATAGCAATGCCAAAACACTAGACTTTTACCTTGGGCATTTTTGCATGTCTCTCCAATAGGCCCATGGATGGATTTGTATACCCTGGTGCAAATTTAAAGCTCATTAGACATGTGCGATTCGTTTCGTTCTGAATCGAAATTCGAGCGAAATTTCGGAAATTCGGAGATTCGGATGTATCCAAATTCCGAATTACAGAAATAACAAATGCAAAAGAATCCGGATTCTGATTACAACATTTGTTAGTGGTAGTCTGTACGAAATGTTGTTTGTTGGACGAAATTTTGTTGCAGCAAAGTGACATTAGAGGAAAAAAAAAATCTTTTTTTTACAGTCTGCAGAAGAGGAAAAAAAAAAGCGTGAAGTTCCCCCCAATTCATACCAGACCATTTAGGTCTGGTAGGAATGTTAGGAGGAACCTCCCCAAGTTAAAACAAAAAAATGTGCGAGGGGTTCCTCCCAAAATCCATACCAGGCCCTTTAGGTCTGGTAGGAATTTTGAGGGGGAACCCCAGCCCCAAAGAATGGGGGAAAAAACATTCCTACCAGACCCTTGATCCGAGCACAGGCCCGGCAGGTCAGGAAAGGGGGGGGGGGGCAATCGAGCGCCCCCTCCTTGCGTCTTGCCAGGCCACGTGCCCTCAGCATTGGGAGGGTGTCCCCATGCCGATGAGGACAAGTGCCTCTTCCCCACAACCCTGACCCAGTGATTGTTGGGGTCTGCGGGCAAGGGATCGTTTTTGTATTGGGGTACCCCTTAAATCAGATGCCGCCCCCTGTGAATGAGTAAGGGGTACGTGTACCCCTATCTATTCACTAAAGGGTTAACATTCAATGTAAATAAACAAACTACAGGATTCTACAGGATACAGAGTACATTTTTGACTATTCCGTTAATTTAAAAAAAAATGGCTCCATCAATGTAATCCAGCGTCAATCATGATGCACGACGCCTGCCCACCCACCGAAATAAAAAAAGTCCCGCCGCACAACGACCGCCTGAACCCGACGAAAACTCCTTACTGCCAGCAGAGGGGTCATTCAACTCTGGAGAGGCTGAACCCGGCTGGGACATGGTAGGGAGGATCCGTGAATTTTCGTGGCCTGGAGCGAGGAAAAAAGGAGAACAGGTACTGAGGGAGGGGGCTTGTCTTTTGTTAAAGACCGTATTCAGAGAGTGGTGATCAATGATTCATACTCTGAATGGTCTGATGTTGTTAGCTGTGTTCCCCAAGGTTCAGTGTTGGGCCCCTTACTGTTTAACCTATTTATAAATGACATAGAATTGGGGATTAAAAGTACTATTTCTGTGTTTGCAGATGACACCAAGTTATGTAGTGGAATACAGTCCTTACAGGATATCTCCAACCTACAAGCAGATCTGAATGCATTGTGTGATTGGACATCTATTTGGCAAATGAGGTTTAATGTTGATAAATGTAAAGTTCTGCACTTGGGGACTAAAAACATGCATGTGTCATACACTCTAGGGGTATTATGTTTGGGGGAGTCAATGGTGGTGTTCTGGTAGACCATAGACTCAATTATAGCATGCAATGTCAAGCTGCAGTTTCTAAAGCAAGCAAAATACTTTCTTGTATTAAAAGGGGTCTAGACTCCAGAGATAGAGACATAATCCTGCCCCTGTACAAAGCATTAGTAAGGCCTCATCTGGAATATGCAGTTCAGTTTTCGGCACCATTTTACAAAAAGGATGTTGTGGAACTAGAGAAAGTGCAGGGAAGGGCGACTAAACTCATAAGAGACATGGAGGAGCTCAGCTATGAGGAAAGATTAGCTGTCCTGAATTTGTTCTCTCTGGAGAAGAGGCGATTAAGGGGGGGACATGATCACCATGTATAAATCCATAAATGGTCCATATAAAGAGCTTGGTGCCAAATTATTCACGTTAAGGTCACTGCAAAGGATAAGGGGGCACTCTTTGCGTCTGGAGGAAAATAGGTTTAACCTTTGCATACAGAAAGGATTCTTCACAGTTAGAGCTGTGAAAATGTGTAATGAACTCTCCCAGGAGCTAGTTCTAGCTAGCTCGGTTAATTGTTTAAAAAAACATCTGAATGTATTCTTAAATGCACAGACTATTACTGGATATTGAGTTCTTATAGGTATATTAGGCATCAGAGATTGTTGATCCAGGAAATATCAGATTGCCTTATGGGATCAGGAAGGAATTTTTTTTCCCCTTTTTTTTCCCCCTTTTTTTCCCCTGAACAAATTGAACCATGCTTTATAGGGGTTTTTTTGCCTTCCTCTGGATCAACAGGGGGTAGCTGTGGGCATAGCGTTCTGTTTAGACATTTCTTCTTCTTCTTTTTTTTTTCTCTATAGGTTGAACTCGATGGACTTGTGTCTTTTTTCAACCTGACTAACTATGTAACGATGTAACTATGTAAAATTAGCTAGTTTAAATGTGGTCCTGTGGGGTCAGAGGGGTGGAGCTGACCCCGTAGGTATGCCGACATGAGGAGAGCCTTACCTAATGTCGGCACACCTACGGGGTATATTTATTGGGCAGCACAGTGGCGTTGTAGTTAGAACTTCTGCCTTGCAGCACTGGGGGTCCCCATTTTAACTGTCTCCATCTTGGAGCACATGGGGCAGAAGATATCAAATTGGGTGCAGGCCTGTCAGTAGGACGCCCCACCTCCTTAAAGGTACAGAAACACACAAGGGATCCCGCACATCCCATTGGCAGCTGAGAAACCCCATGCGTCGCTGCACCAAATCGGTAAAGCAAAACAAACGACAAACGCACTCAACAATTTGTTACCAGTACTACTCTTATAGTGCGGTCCTAACTATGCACCCAATTTGATATCTTCTGCCCCATGTGCTCCAAGATGGAGACTCTCATAGTTTAGAGTTAGGACCGCACTATAAGAGTAGTACTGGTAACAAATTGTTGAGTGCGGTTGTCGTTTGTTTTGCTTTACCGATTTGGTGCAGCGACGCATGGGGTTTCTCAGCTGCCAATGGGATGTGCGGGATCCCTTGTGTGTTTCTGTACCTTTAAGGAGGTGGGGCGTCCTCCTGACAGGCCTGCACCCAATTTGATATCTTCTGCCCCCTGTGCTCCCAGATGGAGACTCTCATAGTTTAGAGTTAGGACCGCACTATAAGAGGTGCCTTGGCGCGGCAGTGCGGCTTACACATCCTTTGCAGAAGACGTGTATCCAAACCTCTGTCATTGTCCTTAGTGGTGAGACAAGTTGTTTTACATGCTAGTTTGAGAGTGTGCCATGATGCCTTTCTACTGTTCTACTGTTCAAAGCCCATTTCGTGTGCACCTTACTGTATAACTGGTAACAAATTGTTGAGTGCGGTTGTCGTTTGTTTTGCTTTACCGATTTGGTGCAGCGACGCATGGGGTTTCTCAGCTGCCAATGGGATGTGCGGGATCCCTTGTGTGTTTCTGTACCTTTAAGGAGGTGGGGCGTCCTCCTGACAGGCCTGCACCCAATTTGATATCTTCTGCCCCCTGTGCTCCCAGATGGAGACTCTCATAGTTTAGAGTTAGGACCGCACTATAAGAGGTGCCTTGGCGCGGCAGTGCGGCTTACACATCCTTTGCAGAAGACGTGTATCCAAACCTCTGTCATTGTCCTTAGTGGTGAGACAAGTTGTTTTACATGCTAGTTTGAGAGTGTGCCATGATGCCTTTCTACTGTTCTACTGTTCAAAGCCCATTTCGTGTGCACCTTACTGTATAACTGGTAACAAATTGTTGAGTGCGGTTGTCGTTTGTTTTGCTTTACCGATTTGGTGCAGCGACGCATGGGGTTTCTCAGCTGCCAATGGGATGTGCGGGATCCCTTGTGTGTTTCTGTACCTTTAAGGAGGTGGGGCGTCCTCCTGACAGGCCTGCACCCAATTTGATATCTTCTGCCCCCTGTGCTCCCAGATGGAGACTCTCATAGTTTAGAGTTAGGACCGCACTATAAGAGGTGCCTTGGCGCGGCAGTGCGGCTTACACATCCTTTGCAGAAGACGTGTATCCAAACCTCTGTCATTGTCCTTAGTGGTGAGACAAGTTGTTTTACATGCTAGTTTGTGAGTGTGCCATGATGCCTTTCTACTGTGAGACGGCGGGGGCACACACCTGCTTAGTACAAGTGACGCCTGATCGGATAGTTTCCCCACTCGTGTGCGCGCTGGGCACTGCGCATGAACGGGGGAGGGGCAAAGCATCTTAAGATGCCCTCCCGCTCCTATAAGGCTCCCGTCTAGCCGTTCAGGAATGGTGGTTAAGGATGCCATCCTTTCCCAGAAAGTTCCTCCTGGGACATGGTAGTGAGTACCATACTACTGTATACATTAGCAGTGCTACAAAGGACCCATTTAATTTAAGGGCCCAAGCAGAGGTTGGCTGTTCACTGAAATGCTGCATTTCACCAAATGGGCTTGTGCGTTGTGACACATCTGGAAGTGTGCGTTGCATTGCACACTGCAGGGGCTGTTATCTTTTACAATGTTTCATTGTTTTAAAACTTTATGTTGAGTGTACAATGTGTACACTCTATTCAGGTCCCTGCACAGCAACGCGGTCCGCTGTGCTGTCATGTGGCAACCTGTGGTGGGATCCAGTGCACTGCGATAAAATGCAGCATGTTTGCATTTTATCACAGCGGACTGCCCACTGTGTTGTAGTGTGAATGGGACACAGATAACTATTTTTCTTTGAAAACAATTGTTTTCTATGTGTCCTGGTGGTAACCTGTGTTGGTCTGGCGCTGCACATGTGAACGGGCCCAAAAGGTTATCACAGAATCGGTACATAAGATCCTTTTTTGTTATTTTCTAGAGCTGTAATCTTAAAACAAAAAAACCCAGGCAGAATTTCTTACATCCAAATAGCAATTAAGTTATTATTCTAGTGGGTTCTGTAGTAGACATGTAAATTTTGTTTAGTGCTGATGCAACAAATTGCAAAATTTTATGAAATGGGACATTTGGTTGCATCCGAATGTCCAAAGTCCAATGAGGCCAATTATTCCAAACCTTCTTTTAACGGTGTTTTGGATCATCCGAATTTCATTCAAAATTAAACTAAATCAGACATGTGACTGTTTTCTGGCCAATCAGAAAACCTTGTCTGAAACTAAAACAAAATTCTGAAAGGTCTGTCTGAATATCGAAATGAAACGGTGTTCAGGCACGAAACCTGAAAGAAGCAAAAATCTGAAACAAAACAAATGTTTTTGCTGGCTTGTATGTCTATTCTGTAGCAAATCAGTGAATTGCTCTGGAAAATTGATAGCCACTGCAAGCTCTACACAAGGTAGCAATTTAACAGTCTTCAACAGAACTTTACAGGCTACTTTTCCCAATTTATATGTATTAGAGGTGGTATGAAATATCTTTAGATTTAGCCTGCATTAATATCTCTGTGTTTCTCATGCTTTTGGAAACTGTGTTTTTCAGAAAAAAGCACCAAACGCAAAGTGAGTAAGATTTGTTAAAATGCACCACATTCGCATTATACCAAAATTAAAAGGAGTGACTAGAGATATAGTGCATGGGCACCTTAGGAGACTTAAAGTGTATATAAAATCAAAAGCAAAAGTGTCCTTAGAGGAGGTACATGCATTAGTTTTCTTTTTGTTCAGGATTTTTTGCCTTTATTTTAGTGTGGTAATCCTACGAATAACACACTTCCTCTCCTTGGGCGGGTAGGTTTACTCCTTTACTTTAGTTATGGGTCGAGCCATGGCTTCAACCAAGGCTGGATATCAAACATGTCTGCCTTTTTCATCTACACACAGGGGCTGATGGGATAGCAGGTAGGAGAAAGAGGCAGTTGAGTGCTTTTACTTAGAATCAGTAATTAGAGCCACTGCTTGTGGACTTAGCAACAGCTATCATTTAGACATGTAAATTCTGATATTTGAAACATGTTAGTTAACAGATCTTTCATTTTTCAGTAGCTCGATTTGTCTGCATATATAACTGCCACCTAGAATCTGTAGGCACCTTTAAGGCAGGCCTTTACACTCAAAAATAAAATTCTACCAATCCATCACTCTATATATGATGATTAATAATAACAGACATCTCAGGTGTATAATGCTGTGATTTTGAAATACTTACACTCGCAGAACATTCACTTCCTGCTTTGAAAGGGCAAAATGACTTCAGTATACCAAAGCATTGCATCCTTGGAAAGTTACATCAGCAGAGCATTGCTGGGAAATCTCATCTCAGGGAAAGGCATTTTCCTCCCCTGAGATGATGTGCATGGTCACATGTCCTAGTCAAATGTGCCAGATTTTCAGGAAGTAAAAGGAGAGCTAGTAATCTGCCCTTAGTAAACATGGCCACTGTCAGAAGACTGAGGAAGAAAAAAGAAATAAGTAATGCAAAGAATACACAGCCTGCAATTATCTAGAAGTAAGTGTTTGTAGATTGTCATTTTAAGGATATGGGTAAAGGTCCGCTTTAAGTAACTTTACAATGAACAGTTTCTTATGTTAACTTTAGATCTTGTTTTACAAAGGTGGTAAGGGCTCACTTTTATAATCTTTACTCGTGTTCCCTTCTGCCTTCAGTTAGCTCTGAGATAAATATTCTTAGGTAGTGAATTAAAGTACTCCCACTGGTAGCATTAACTACAATATGAGAGCTGTGCTGACCACCTAGGGTACACAATTTAAGAAGCCCTATGACAGCAAAAAAGGTCAAAGAGTAGACAGTGTCACTGTAATAATGCCAGACTGAATTGGATTTCTTTCTCTTACAGGTATTTGAGCTGCAGAAAGCTGCTAATAGAATGCACTTGTGAAATGTCACTGCTGAAGTCTTAATATCATACCTGGACAGTAATAGTAGTAATTTAATTTTGAAAGAGAATGGAGCAGTTAGTCTGAAGTGTCACAATACAGTAAAGTCATAGTTTGTGCAATATTTTGTGCTATATTACAAAGAAAAGTTAATTATTTTATTTTAAAATTTAGAATGACTAGCACTGTATGAAGTATCTCATAGAAGCCAACTTAAAGTAGAAGTATCACCACAAGTATAAAATACCTGTTAAACAGCCAAGTGGACATTGCATGTGTTCCTGCTAAAATCTGAGCAGTAGTTAGGTAATAAAATGACATTGTTATTGCTGTATGTATTACTGCTGTTCTACTGCTGTTCTGTATACCACATATAGTTTAAGGGCATCTCCCAAGCATGTAAAATTATGGAATGGTGTTTTTCCCATTTGTCCCTCCAAGTCATATTATGAGAACCTCTTTATGCTGTACGGTATTTTGAAAAATATGTTTTTGCATCGGTACATATGCTGTATGGCAGAGCCCAGCTCCTTTGCCTTTTGGCCTTGAAAATTGCCAAATATGAGTATTAAAGTGTATCCAAACGCAAAAGCATTTTTTATATATCACTAAGTGAAAATAATGGGAAAAAGCCTAAAACAAACTAAAGCAGTCACCACATTTTAGGATTGGTAAGCTGCAATATGTTTATTTTTGGGGGGTTTTGCTTTAACATACAGTATCATCCAATAGACATATGTGAGGTACAATAATAAGTTCAGGTTTTAAGGACTTCATGAACAATTCAACAAACTTCCCACAAACCTGGGCATATTTGCTCATCACTAATCTATGGTACGGTATTAAAGGAGGTGGATTCCTTCTCCACGCCACCCTCCATGGTCTCATCTCCCAGTTCTCTTATCTCTCTTTCTTTTCTCTTGGCTCTTTCTCTGGCCCCTATCTCCCACATTTTCTCCAGGCTTTCTGACCAGTTAGTCACAAAGCAGGGACACCTCTAATCACCAGGGTAGCTCTGGTAATCATACCTAAAAATTGTACTGAGGAAATTGAGAGTTGAGTGGTTCTCCTTTATGACCAAGGCTGGGTACATGGACATTCATGCACTGCTTAAGCCCCAAATAGCTCTGGCTGCTGATCCAGTCTATGCCTATGCTCAGCCTAAACATGCCTATGCTCATGCCTTCTGCTGCTCTCAGCAAAAACAGCTAACTGCTATATATATAGCAATAGGTATAAGGCTTAATGTAACCTGCACTGAAAGTCATCTGAGGCAGACAGGGTTTAGGAAGTGCATGTATACCATTGAAGTAAACCTGTGCACTTTAAACGATTAACCTATTCTAAACAAGCGGTAAAAAACAGTAAAAGCATTCATCTTCATTTTTTTCAACAACGGCACAAAAATTAAATTTCCTCTTTAATCTTCTTGGCAGCATGCCAGCCTCTTAAAGTAAATAAAGGCTCTAAGCTGTTAGAATGAAAGTCAAATCTGAATTTAGAGTCGTTGTGATATTAGAAGAGCTGTAGGAATGGATTACATCACAGTAAGTGCAACTAGTGAGGGCAATGATGGCTTGTTTTAAGCAATTTTACTGGGTGTTAAGATTATGCTAATACATAACTACTTTAATGTCCATAGTCTGGGCACAGGCACATTTTAGGCTTAGTTACAAGATACCTTGCACAATACTAGGGGGCACTGGGTGATTTACAAAGAGCATGAATTGATGATAATATTATAATGGTATCTTTCAATGTAAATCTCAGGTTCATCAGATTACTGTTGTATGGAGATAATTTCTGGTTTTACCTACTGTTAAATCTAATAAAGTAGGTTGCCCATTCTGTTATAAAGAGAGCTTTCACATCTACTAACTGTTTTTATGCAGCTGGGGAAAGTTGCACATGCACCTTACAAAACCTATTGACAGGAACTGGTGACCACTTTGTGAGTGAAGATCTTTTATGATGTAGCATAGCTCTTAAAAGGAATGACAACAATGGTCATGTAATTTGCAGGTGAATCATGAATGCACATATTTCAGGCACTTTACAGAATACCATAATATACAGGTCAAGTATCTAACTCTAGTTCCACAGTCTTAAAACTGAACAAAACACCTTTACTGCAAATTACAGTCCTACAAACCTCTTGAAACACTAAAATGGAGAATAAAAGTCTTATCAATTGCATGGCACTATTATTTCTCACAGATGACAGCCTTGTTCTTCTATGTTGTAGAAGATGTTGTAGAAGTTCAAAAATACCACTTACCAAGCATGTGCTGTATACTTCTGAAAATATCATATTACAAGGCCTATCTATACATCCATGTATATCATGGGTCTGTAATTGACAATAGTAAATGCTTATCCATGCAGCATTAAAAATGAATACCACAATAGTTAGGTCTAAATAATATGACTACACATGGTTCTCACATATAAGATAAAGTTATCAGAGCCTGATCATCATCCACAGCCCAAACAGCACATGCAGTTGTAACTAAAGGCAAACAGTATGAGATGCAGAGCTCCTAAAAAAAAATAAAAAACACCCCCCCCAAAAAAAGCAAAAAAAAAGAGAGAACTGCAGCAACAGATCAATTGAACTTCTTGTTGATTCACACACAAAAAAAAACAGTCACAAGACTGTATACATTTCTTGAACGTATTTTCAGTGTATGTGAACATAGGAGATTTATGTGCTGTTTTTGCAAAATATAATTATAAAATATTCCTTGCTCTTATGTGATTATATGAGCCTTGTAGAAATACTGCTCATAGAAAAAGTGGACTCAGCTGTCTGAGGAATGCGTTTCAATTTATTCCTGTTTAACATGCGTTGGACAGTTAAATAATGTAACATCTATTTGATGTAGATATAAGTAGAGTGTAGTACACAGTGTGTGTGTAGGCTTCACAGAGGCTTATATCAGAATTGTGTTCTGAATAATATATAGAACACTGTATTTTTGTATTAATTGTATCAAAATGTCAGTTATGGGGTTTTTTATGGTCAGTTATGTGATTACTGCTTATGTCTTGCCATTATCTGCTCCATTGTGTATTTGCAATCTTTTTAGGGAAATGGTTTTAACATGGTACATTTCTAGCTCTAAACTGAAAAGAATGCTTTCACTTTTGCACTTTACTAATTTAGTAAACTCCAATTGATTTACTAATGTTTTCCAACATAGCCTTCAAGTATGAGTCTTGTATGGGACCTGGCAGGTGGATCAAAAATGGGTTCCACCTCTCCCATATCACTGCTGCCCAGGAGGTGGTTTTGAAAGCTAGGTTTATGCACAGTTTTTCCATCTGAATTAATGAGAAAACTATGAATGACAGCAGGGGAATTTCACACAATTTCAAGCCTTTCTTCTGTTTTACAGTAAGTCTCTTTGAGATTTTGTTTTTCTTTGAGCTTGACCACACAGGATAAGACCTGGATAAGCACAAAGAATGAAATATATGTTGGATTATTTTAACCATAATCATAATAGACTGATGAAAAGCAGATGTATTTTATTCATTGGGTGTCATTTTTATGTTGTGCCAAGGTCAATGGGTAAGGTGCAACAACAGGCAGGTAAGTTGTACAAAGACAAATGGCAAATTAGAACAAGCAAAGTGAATCATAAGGGTGGATCAGGCAGATTGACCATGAATCATCAGTCTTTTGTCTATTTTCTCATATCTAGCTTTTGCATCAAACAAATAG
Organism: Nanorana parkeri; assembly: GCF_000935625.1. Classification (NCBI taxonomy): domain Eukaryota; kingdom Metazoa; phylum Chordata; class Amphibia; order Anura; family Dicroglossidae; genus Nanorana; species Nanorana parkeri. Next base: position 120,992 of record NW_017308296.1, on the reverse strand, counting down.
AGAGAAATAAACATTTAGGGGCTTATTCACTAAATAGCAGAAGGATTAAGCTGAACGATCGGGTAATTTTTCGGCTGCAGAAACCCTTTGGCTCAGCCGAACCAAAGGGCTGCTGTACACACTATGCTCAAAAAGCCTGTAAAGCAGCCAAAGGCAGCCAAAGTAAACATCCAAGCGAAGCGCACATGCTTCGACTTGGCACATAGCTGAACATTAGACATGTGCATTAGGATTTGGACGAACCTGCAAATTAACGAAAATCAGTTGATTCAGCGATTCTTCCGAATCCGAAATAATGAATTTATTATATTGGCAAATATACGAAAACTATACACATGCATACATAAATTAGTTTTCAGAACACACGTTCTCCATCTTGGAGGCGGAGCGTATGACATCACATGACAGTGACATCACAAGCTGAACGAGCGGTGGCCATATCGGCTGCCGGCGCATTCTACGCCATTTTGGAGTATTTCTTGGTATGCACCAAGATGGCAGGGCTCGAACAAGCGGGCATCGCCATCTTGGTCTATACCAAGATACCCTCCAAGAAGGCTGCTGCTCGTTCTGCAGTTTCAGTGTGTGGTTTCGGATTCAGAGGCTCATTGTCTCCGAATCCAAAACAACATAAAAATGAATTTCCTTTGACAAAACGAATGAAAAATGTTTTTCATGTTCATTTGTTTCGTCCAAAAACCATTTTTTTGCCATGCACATGTCTACTGAACACACAACTAGAGTGTGCAATTTGTCTGCAAATTGGAAAAATAAATAGAATAAAAATGTAAAAAAGCACCCTTTATGTCTGATAGGGATTTTAAGGTGGACCCCACGCCCCCCCCCCAAAAAAAGTGTGGTCTCCTAACAATCCAAACCAGAGCCATAAACCGAGCACTGGCCTGGCAGAGCTGGAAAGGGGGGGGGGTAGGTGATGCTGACCCAGATGCTGCCCCCTTGTGAATGAGTAAGGGGTAGTTGTTACCCCCACTCATTCACCAGAGAGTGAATAAAATTGTAAATAAAAAGACCACACCTTGAAAAAGTCCTTTAATTAAACAAAAACATGTTTTTAAGTCCTTTATTGTTGAAAAAAAGGTACAATGCTGTAATCCATTGTCAATTATGCCATCCTGCAATGTAATCCAACATCAATCCGACAATGATGAACGACGCCTGCTGACTCACCCAAAAAAATATCTCTACACTCTTGCCACAAAATGACATGTTCAGCCAAAATGTAAACAAATGGGCAGAGCGAGTCGTGATGTCACGACTCACTCCACCCATTTGTTTTTATGCAATGACACAAATGAGTGCTGAGAGTCCCACAAGGTCCCAGGAAGGAGAGGGGGCGCTCACTCGTCCCCCCTTTCCTGCTCTGCCAGGCTAGTGCTCAGATTAAGGGTCTGTTTTTTTTTAAATTTTAGGGGATCCCACCTTTTTTTTGTTTTTGAGCACACTTCGGTTGGCTTATTCATTTGACTGCCTACAGAAGCTTAGTGAATAACCCCCTTAGTCCAAATTCTTAAAAAATGTAATAACCTGTACTATTTTTCCGCAGGTTTCCATGCCATTTATTAAGTTCATCTCAACAACTGTATCTGTTGTTGTAGTAGTCATGCCTTAAATTTCCATAAGAAATGGTTCTAGTAAGGCATTCACTTTTAACAGAACAAAGCTTTGTTTCCTTGCAGAGCCTCTTGCATAAGTAAGACTGGCGTCACTGCAATACTGACAAAGTCTGTACAATACAAAATGTCACAATGAATATAGTAACAAAACAAAGCTATTTCCTATCTTTTGTTATCAAATGTTTATCTTTTTCTCTTTAATTACTTTGTAGCCAGGCTTTTAAAAAATTAGTAACAGATCAGTACCGTAGCTATGGAGACAGAAAATGAAGGACTGGATCTGCATAGTTATTTACTGTTGACAGATATTTGCAAAACAAACACTTCATGGTAGATTTAAAATATGTGAATTGTTTAAAACAGTGTGGTTTACTAATGTAAGCCTGTCATTAGCCAGAACTATTTACATGCTGCATATGATGAAAAAATATGTAAGCAGAGGTTACATTAATTGAAAAGTAGGGATGCACCGATACTGATCTAGTATCTCGTACTCACCCAATAGCTCTGATACTCACCCCAATATTGGAACTTCCGCTCAGAGGAAGATTCCCCCTGACTGGCAGTGCCACAAGGGGGCATGGAGCTGGCTTCTTGGCCAATCAGGAAGCCGGGCAGCACGTCATGACCCACCATTCAGCTTCCTGATTCATTGGGAAGCCTGGCTGCCTCAGAAAGTGAAGCCGGTGTTCCTTCGATAGAAGACCGGCTTCCTGATAAGGCGGGCCAACAGTGCCCTGGCATGCCAGAATCGGTATTTGGTATCGGTGAGTACCGGAAAAAAAATATCAGTACTTGTACACGATGGGAACGTGTTTAAATGTAACTTCAGCTGCCTATATCTTTGGATCTAGATATCATTTTAAGTTAATTGCTAATGCAATTCTTCCTCATATTGTTAAGTGTAGGATGTTACATATTAGTCTGGATTAAACTGCTGAGGATGTATTTAAGAACATTACCCCTACTTGTCTGATATAAGTTGACATTGCTCTAGGCCATTTTGTCAAATGAGAATAATGAAGGGAAGTATATAAATGGCTGTTATGAATAATATCTCCATTTTCTTGATGTTAAAAACCCATCCTTTTGTTCTTTACCCTAGCTACAGTATACCAGTCACACAATAACATACATTTTACTTGATGGCATGTTTTTTCAGTTTTAATATTTGTATTTGTTTTTCCATGATAACAGTAACAGATGTAATGGTTACAGATACAACTGTGTTAGACATCACACAATTGCTAAACAAGAATAAATATATTTTATAATCATTATTTTTTATTAATCATTAAGCTATTTATTCTATGCTTGACTTCTGTAAAATGTATTGCTTTAATTAATTTCGTAAATGTATCTTACTTTCAGTTAAGCAAGTAATTGCCAAGGTGTGGTGGTTGAACCACACCTTGACAATTACTTGCTTAACTGAGAGTAGGATAACTTTACCAAATTAATTACTTGCTTAGGTTAAATTAGGAGGAATTTACCTAATTTTTGTTTAAATCTAGTCAGAAGCTTAGTTAACTCATGGAGCCAGGTTAGATGTCCTTTTAAAATGAAGATGAAATACGGTTTTGAAATAGCTGAACATTCTTCACATGAACCTGGTAAGTTTTAGTGAAAAGTGAATGTGAAGTGTATCTCCAATACCACAACAGTTGCAGAAATATTTATTGGAGTATGCTAGACTGAAGTAAGCTACTTTGTCTGGTAGGAGGTACCACCTAATGAGGACCTTATAAAGGTTCTCTAAGGTGTGCACATTGTCCTTTAATGAATAATCACTGGAGTGATCAGCACTGACCACCTCGGTGTTCATTCAAGACAGACAAAGGATAGGTAACTATGGCTCCACTCACCAGCTTCCCACTGGTCGCTGGTTCCTTCTCCACTGTACAGCCCACTGTCTCAACTGCTATAGAAGGGGGGAGAGAGGGGGGATCAGAGGGCACAGCAGAGACAGGGGGCTGTGCTGCAGACTAATGGGGCTGTTAGATGGCACCCTCTCTGGAGAATCTGTGACAGTCACGGTGGGGAGGGTCACTTTATGAATGAGTAGCTATGATCATTGGCTTCTTAGGTATTGATTATAGCTATATGTTTACTCAATATAGTCAGGGGGACCATTCTGCTTTAAGTTCACATTTGCTTAAGCAACCATATGCTTATAGCAGAGTGGAGAATGTAGTCGAAGTAAGGGATACTGAACTGGCCAGCAGCAAGCAGCTCTGTTCCACCATATACCTAACATTGGTGGCAGTGAAAGGGTTATTTGTACAGCTAGAATCTATCTATAACATTTTATTGATGGAGGATAATAATAATAAAATTAATTTAGGTGAACTGGTAGTTAAAACCGACCAGTGAAAGAAATTAAACAAACACTTGAATTTTTTAGATTTTACTTTTTTGTTTTAATACCCTTAGCTATTACCATGTGCTGTAATAAGCACAGTAAGCAAGATATTTTCTTAGTTTAAAAAGGCATGGAAAGAAATATAATTTTTGCCACTGTACAACATATAAGTAAGACCTTCTTCAATATATGCAGTATCATTTTAGGCACCAGTTAACAAAAACAATTTAACACAAAGGAATGGTTGCAGACAAGGACAATTAAGAAAGACCCTCAGCCATGGGAAAAGATTAACTGAAATAATTTTTTCACCCTTGAGAGGAGACAATTAGACAGGGATATTCTATTACAATGATCAAGCACATCATGCCGGGGGGCACGCTGTTGGGATTTGACATACTCCGGACCACGCACAAATGACCTCCCAATATGTGCTTCAGATATTTGCAGTTGCAACACACTTGTACAGCTCAGTTCCCTGACCCGATGACTATCGACTCAGACCGAGTTGAGCACTTCTTAATGGAGGACAGACTGCACAAACCTCTATCCTCTCTCTACCTTCATTTGACCTGTGGGGGAGGGCGCCAGCTTGAGGCCCTTCAGGCGAAGTGGAGGGAGGATATACCCCTTCTGACGGAGGACCTTTGGGAAACATGTGTCCAGTCTTATGTGTCCACGGTTATCTCTCCCAGGGAACTCTTCATACAGCTCAAATTTCTCCATATAGCCTACTATACTCCTGCTAGATTAGCTAGAAGTGCGCTTGTTGCGCGGTTGAGGAGGGTACTTTCTTCCATATGGTGTGGTCCTGCTCTAGGCTTAGGCCCTACTGGGAACTGGTGGTGTCCACGGTCGCTGCTTTGACTGGTCTACAGCTGGAGGTGGACACCTTGCTTTTCCTGCTGGGATGTGGGGATGCCCTAAAAGCACCTAGGGCTACGAAGCACCTGATATTTCATGTGGCTTTTTATGCCCGCAGGGAAATAATTCTGAAATGGAAGTTGGCCCCCCCCCCACGGTGGGACAATGGCTACGAACAATTGATAGAATGCTCCCTCTTTACAGGATGACACACATGAGTCGTAATTGTGTACGCAAATTTGATCGGATTTGGGGGGAACTGGGTGGCGGCTAGGGGACTCACCTTGGAGGGTCCGGGCGGAGAGGCCTTACTCCTGCCGGGATCCCCTGAGCAGTGATCCAGCTGAGTTTTGCTGGGGGACCTATGAGACTTTGTTGCTGTGAAATGACAGGGTCGAGAATATGATTCCTGTGGGAACTGGTTGAACTAAGTTTAGGAGTTGGAGGAATCTCCTTCTCTTTTAGTGAAACTGGACGGGGGCCTTTCGTCGTCCCATCCCCCTCCCCTCCTTCCTTCCTTCCCCCCTCCTTCCCTCCCCTCTCTTCTCCCTGCTCCCTCCCCTCCTACCTTTCCTCCCCTCTTCCCTTCCCTCCCCCTTTTCTTCTCTTCTTCCCTCCTCTGCCCAGAGTTTCAGGCGGCATAGCTTGACCCACTAGTGGGACTGGCTGTGTATACATACATATGGTACCGAAGATCTCCGCCTACTTGCTTAGCAACAACTGTTAGTCATGTGCGTATTTTTATTTAATTTTTCATTTGTGTAATGTCTTGTATTGAATGCTGTTGTGCTGTTATGTGCTAACTCTTAATTTTATTGTGTTATGTGTTGCTTATTGTATGTTTCAAAACTAATAAAAACTTTACCTGTTAAAAAAAAGAAAGGGATATTCTGTGAAATATGGCAGGGGTGGTTTATATATAAGAACTCAGAAGAGTACCTAGCAGTGATGTCCTCACGTACCTAATGATTATAGGGTCTGTTCCTTTGTATATTACATTATGGGATAGTCCCAGACATCAAGTAATGACAAAAAGTAAGGGTAGTACTAGGAGGCCATATAATGTATGTTAATTTTTGTATTTTTGTGTTAAAATGTTATAATCTCTTCAATGCCTGGAATAGCTTATATCTATAGTGTCATAACCTAAAACCAAATCATGTACAGGGTTTTTTTTTTGTTTATACACATTTGATCGTTTTTTGTGGTTAATTTTAAGATCACCTGTAGTTATTTAGATAAGAGCTAAGGATATAATTAGTCACATTTAATAGTACCTTATATAAAGACACACATTAATACATCTTGACCAACATAAAGTGTTCACTTTTCACTATGATATAATACTGGCAGTGCACAGAACATTAGGTTCACAAAGTAGTAATTAATGGAAGGCACTAAATCACTGCTTACATTGAAGGACTTAAACTGTAAAGATATGAACAACACTAATGAAATTAAAAGTAATAGATAGCTAATAATAAAAATTAATTGTAAAATATAGACACTCACATTAAAGGGAAAAATGGGAAGGTTGGCACTATGCAGATATAGTCTGGGTTATGACTAGTGGGTAAAACATGGAGGTTAGAAGGCATTAATCTAATGCTATGTCATGTTTTTGTTTTAATGTTAATTGTTTGTTAATTATGTAAAATGTAGGAATTTTGGATTACTGTGTGGAAAAATTAATAAATATATTTATAACGAGAAAGTGATATGGTCACTTTGTTTAAATTTAAATATTAATGGTCCATACAGAAAATGTAATGCAAAGATTTTTACTTTAAGATTACTATTAGCCCCCAAAAGATTGGTGTGCCCACATGGCACAATGTTTAAATATTTGTAATAGGCCCCAATTTAAATAAGAACCACAAAATCAATTTTAAAATGTAAAAGTCAATATTAAAGTGTAAATTATTCCCAGAAAAAACACCCAAAAAGATTGTAGTAACTACATGCACATAGTATTGAATTCTTTGTACTTTGCTCCAATTTGAACCCTAACAGCCATTTCAAAATATAGAAATAAACACCAGAGTGTAACTTATTGAAACAAAATAACAAAGGTTGAAATATCTATGTGTGCGTAATGTTATGTAATATTTGCAATAAGACCCACATTGAACAAGACCTCCAGCAGCCATTTTAAAATCTAGACATGAACATTAGAGTGTCATTGGTTTGCAGAAAAATGCTCAAAAAGATTATTGTGCCTTGTAGTAGTTCCCAAATTAAAAAAAGACCCCCAACAGACATTTTAAAATCTTGAAATCAACATTAAGGGGTCTATTCACTAAGCTGCCATAGGCAGCCGAGTGAATGACCGACCTAAAGCGAAGTGAGCCGAACGCTGTTCGGCTATTCACTTCAGGCTGGTACGGCTGATTTCAGCCGTATATCGGCTGAAATCAGCCATACATCGGGTGGCTTCGGGTCGGCCGAACATGCCCAGCATGTTCGGCCGACCCAAAGTGCAGTAGGAGTTTGACTCAGTCGATCCAACATTTGGATAAACTAAGCCGAACCTCTGGCAGGCTACTCGCTGCTGTTCGGTCTATTCTTATAGATGCCGAACAGCAGTGAGTGAATAGCCAAATGCCCTCTGTGGGACCGAGTAGAACAGAAAAATAATTTAAAAAGTAGAAAAAATAAATAGAAAACAATTGTGCGGAGCTAGCAGTGCAGCTAGCTCCACCCAACTGTTTTCTATTGGCCGGCGGTTCTGCTGCCGTCAAAAAAAGAAAAAATTCACCATAGGAATGCATTGCTAGCTTCCTATTGGCTATTTCAATTTACAATAGCCAATAGCAAACGAGCTATTGTACCCGCCCTCTGTTGCTGTCAATCACTAGTGGGGGACCTGATGGAGAACTGCAGCAAAGGGCGGGTACAATAGCTAATTTGCTATTGGCTATTGCAAATTGAAATAGCCAATCAGAATATAGCAATGCATTCCTTCTGCTGAACCGAAGGGCTACTGGGGCCGAAGCTAGCCAAAGGATCGGCCAAAGCTATGGCTAGATCCTTCGGCTTCTTCGTGAATAGACCCCTAAGTGTCATGTATTCATGCAAAAAAAGATAACCCCAACATTTTAGTACCTACGTGTGCATAGTATTAACCTATTGCAGTAAGTCCCAATTTCAACAAGCGCCTCAACAGGCATTTTAAAGTCTAGAAATCAACATTAGTGTGTCATTTATTTGCACGCAAAACACCCCAAAAGCTGTAGTACCTGCATGCGGATACTTTGTTCAAATGAATATCTTGAGATATCCTGCTATCCCTCCACACCTACCAGTATTTACTGTGATAAAGAGAAATTATTATTGGCGCATAGCAATAAGCAACCCACATATAGCAGACATTAATCTACAAAGAAATTATGAACCATGTAATTAAAAATTATTATATACACAAACTGTGGGCTAGGTAAGACCTTTAACAAACATGAATACGTGCTAAGATATACCTGTATAATTACCAGTTAAAATGCATGTGGAGGCCATTCTGGTGAGTCTGGACTGTTTTAGGGCTGTGTTTTAAAGACTTACCTAAGGTGGCCTGGAATGGTGGACTAATCTAATCAAGGTATGATAGTCATCTAGGGATTAAATCATTTTGAAAGTCCTTTATTACCAAAATCCAACCCCTTGCAATGCATATCTTCAACTCCCCTGAATTCTGGAGGGTAAATTAAAAATGTGCAGCTGTTTATAGGACTTATTCTAGGTTGGGGTAGGCAAACTCCAGCCCTTCAGCTGTGTTAATAAAACTACAAATCCACCATGCATCTGCCTCTGGTGGTCATGCCTGTGGCTGTCAGAGTCTTGCGATGCCTAAAGGGATTTGTAGTTGCACCATAGCTAGAGGGTCAGAGTTTGCCTACCCGTGCTCTAGGTCAATGTCCGCACCAGAACAACCAACCAACTATATTGCTTATCTAAATAAAGAGATGCTTTATAGCTGGTAGCTGAAGACAAAAGAGAGTTTGCACCCATGATCTAGATACTTAAGCATAGTACCAACTTTTCTCTTGGACCTATTGTTCTTATACTGTATCCTCTGTATGTAACAGTACACCCTAGCAGCTGTTTACTTGAAAGTTTTTTACCATCACCCCAAAAAGAGATCAAAAGACAAGATAAGGAGATAAAGGGGATTGTAATCACCCATATAGATTAATCATACTCTAACTAAAATCTAAATACATGATTATTCACATTTGCCAATGGAGATTTTGCATAAACCTCATATGCTAACACTTAGAGGGTTATTCACGATTGAGCCGAAGGATCTAGCTGTAGCTTTGATCCTCTGGCTCGCTTCGGCCAACTGGAGACGTACAGTTCATTCGAACCAAAGGGCTGCTGTACAGGCTATTCACAATAGCCGGTACAGCAACTGAAGGCAGCCAGCCGAAGCCGACCGTTCTCCCCACAAAAGACAACAGCTGGGTGGAGCCAGCTGTGATGTCACAGCAGTCTCCGCCCAGTTGGTGTACTGTAATGACAGATCATCATCCCCAAATGACTGGGGGATGCTGATCTGTCATTAAACAACAACAACTGGGCGGAGCAGGCTGCAACGTCACAGGCAGCTCCGCCCAGTTGTTTTAATTTGCCCGGGATGTGCTGGAAGACTCTGGCAGGTGCCGGCCAAATGTAAACAGTTAGGTAAAGCTAGCGGTGATGTGACTGGTAGCTCCGCCCAATTGTTTATATTTTGCCAGCATCTGTCAGATTCTTCATTCTGCGGCGGGAGTTCGTTGCGTGCGGACGGGTCGTTTAAAAAAAAAAATTGCCGAGTGGACAACGCTGATTGACCATGGGTTATGTCGGTGGATCCATTTTTGGGTTTTGTTTTTTTTTTTACAATAAATGGCTTGTCAAAAGCCTTTGTTGCCTTTTTTTATTAAATTAAATGATTTTTTCTCTTTTTAAAAAAATGTAATTTAACTCTTTAGTGAATGAGCTGGGGAACAAAAGTAAAATATCAAAAACAAAGCCAATATGGCTAAATAAATCGGTAAAACAACACATTAAGGAAAAAAAAATAGCATTTAGTAAGTATAAAACGGAGGACAGTATCGGCATTCCAAAACTACAAAGAATTTAATAAAAGATGTAAACTGGCAGTGCGGGCAGCTAAAATTTAATGTGAAAAATATATTGCCGAAGTTAGTAAAAAGAACCCCACATTTTTTTATCAGTACATAAACAGTAAAAAGGGGAGAAAGGAACAGATAGGCCCAATAAAGGACATAAATGGGTCGTGACTCACGAGCGACAGGGAGAGGGCCGGGGCGCTAAATACTTTCTTCTCGTTGGTATTCACCAAGGAAACAGACGGGTTCAATGTACATGATAAAACACAAAATTTAACAAGAAATACACCTGAGTGGTTGACGGAAACTGGGATACAACATAGGCTTAAACTACTAAATGCAAATAAAGCATTAGGACCTGATAATCTACACCCCAAGGTACTCAAAAAACTGAACAAGGAGATAACGAGACCACTGTCCCTCATTTTTAAGGAATCCGTAATGGCTGGTAGAGTACCAAGCGACTGGAGAAGGGCTAATGTGGTACCTATATTCAAAAAAGGGTCAAAATGCCAACCAGGGAACTATAGACCAGTTAGTCTGACATGTATAGTGTGTAAACTGTTGGAGGGAATTATTAAGGACTACTTAGTGGAATTCGTCCGGGACCATAGTATAATAAGTGATGTGCAGCACGGATTTAGGAAGGATCGTTCTTGCCAGACCAACCTGCTGACCTTTTACGAAGAGGTAAGTAGAGATCTGGATGGGAGGAGGCCGGTGGATGTAGTATATCTGGACTTTGCCAAAGCGTTTGATACGGTGCCACATAAACGCTTGTTATACATGCTAAGGGCTATGGGCATAGATGAATTAGTGTGCACGTGGATAGAAAACTGGCTACAAGAACGTGCACAAAGAGTATCAGTTAATGGCACATTTTCAGACTGGGCTGAGGTCATGAGTGGCGTGCCCCAGGGTTTGGTGCAGGATCCCATGCTTTTTAACCTATTTATTAATGATAAAGGGGAGGGAGTGAGAAGCCATGTCTCAGTGTTTGCTGATGATACGAAAATAGGGAGGTTAGTAGACACAGATTAAGACATTGTAACATTACAGGAGGACCTGGATAGAATAGAGGAATGGGCAACTGTATGGCAGATGAAGTTCAATATCGATAAATGTACGGTAATGCATCTTGGAGTTAAAAATAGGCAAATGGACTATACACTTATAACGGAGAAGGACTTGGGGGTCATTATAGACCACAGATTGAATAACAGCGCACAGTGCCAGGCTGCTGTAAACAAAGCAAGTAGAGTCCTGTCTTGCATTAAGAAGGCAATGTCTTGCAGGGACAAGTCTATAATTGTGCCACTTTACAGATCACTGGTTCAGCCACATCTGGAGTATGCGGTCCAGTTTTGGTCACCGATACTCAGAAAGGATGTCGTTGAGCTGGATAAAGTCCAGAGGAGGGCAACCAAACTCATTATGGGGTTCGAGGATCTGAAATATGAAACAAGGTTGTTAAAATTAAATATGTTCTCGTTGGAGGTTAGGAGATTAAGGGGGGGCATGATTTTCATGTATAAACTATTCAAGGGTGACAGCAACCTTAGTAACAAACTGTATACGGTTAGCTCCGTAACAAAGACCAGAGGGCACAACCAACATACAGGGCGCAAGGGGTTCTTTACAGCTAGAGCGGTTAGGGTCTGGAACTCGCTGCCGCAGGAAGTGATTTCAGCTAAGAGTGTTGAATCATTCAAGAAACTCCTGGACAAGTTCCTTGGAGACCGTTACATAAAGGGGTACAGGTACTGCTAAGAGAAAAATCACACATGGACATGTGTATACATGTGGACATGTGTAAATCACACATGGACATGCGTATACACGCACACACCTGCTCATAAATGCATACACGCAATAGGTTGGACTTGATGGACTTATGTCTTTATTCAACCTCAAATACTATGTAACTATGTAGTACCCCCTTACTTATTCACAAGGGGGGGCACATTTGGGTGCCCCTTTATTAAAGGAGTACCCTGATGTGAATAAACGCTGTTTTTTTGTAGGAGAACATTTTAAACAGCTGCTCTTTAAAAATGTCTTGCAGAAGAAGGTCAATATTCAGGGGGTTTTTCACGAAGGAGCCGAAGGAGCCGAAGGATCCTGTCATAGCTTCAGCTGATCCTTCGGGTCTCTTTGGCCGCCGGAGCCCTTCGGTTTAGTCAAACCGAAGGGCTGCTGTACGGGTCATTCACTATAGACCGTACAGCTGCCGAAAGCAGCCGAGCGGCTCAGCCGAGCTGAAGGCAAATGCTTCGGCTTGACTGAGCTGAAGTGACACCCAAAGCAGGGAGAACGGTCTGCCGAAGGCCGACCGTAAGCCCAGCGAATGTAATCTCACGGCTGGCTCCGCCCAGTTGTAATGACAGATCAGCATCCCCAAATGACCTGGGTTGGCTGAACTGTCAATAAACAATAACAACTGGGCGGAGCCGGCCGAGATGTCAGCGCTCGGCGGCATTTGGCTATTCACTCACTGCCATTTGGCCCCTTTGAGAATAGGGGCGAACAGCAGTGAGTGAGCTGCCAGATGTTGGATCGGGTGAGTTGAAGTCCTTCTGCACTTCAGCTCAGCCGAACATGCAGAGCGTTATTCACTCGGCTACCTTCGGCAATTTTGTTAATAACCCCCTTAGTGATAGTTGCTGTACTGATACACACTTTTTATGTCTTTATGTAGTGGGTGCCTTAAAGTGACATTTTCACTTTATAAAATAATCTCTACAAGTTTCCCCACAGCAAAAGAACACATTTTCCAGAGGTCAGTGAGTGAAATTGTCGCACTCTTGCAGAGATTTACAAGCTGCTGTTATCTGACTCTTCTGGGCGTGCCAAATAATGCGTCATCTACTGGGCACCTGGAGCTTAGCAATAGGTTAGGATTTCACACGCTGCCTGCTGGACAGCTAGGTATACAGCATTCTTTTAGAGGGGGAGCTGGTGGAATTTTTGTAGATAGGTGGCAGGTTTACTTGTAAGTAGAACACATAAGAAAGGTAAGAAAAATGTTTTGAGGCACGATGTCTTGAAGTATTGTGAAATGTTTATCACAGTGTGGTTTGCTTTTAGGCAGCACTAGCAGACAGATATTACAGTGCCAAAGAGAATATTTCTGAATGTAGCTGGCAGACAGATTCATTTTTGTACCTGGAACCTGAACAGCCAAGAATGTTGGAGCTATCAGTTACCTAGATACTGGAATGAATTTTAGAAGCACAAGACCATGGATGTGTTATTTGTGGATAAACACTGGAGCTGTTTTAGCACCTGCTACTAAGGTACATTTTATTGCCTATTGCTACCTTTCCAAATCTATTTTGTTGCAATTTGTATTTAATTGTAGTGTTTTAAAAGGTGTAGTTAATATTTTCAAATACAGAGGAACAGGATGTAACAGAACTGATGGTGTGTTCATTATTGACGTCAGGAAATTGTAGTGATGCATTATAATATGTTTTGAACAGTAAGTTCAGGATATGATGGAATGTTATGTCTTTAGAAACATTTTTAGTTGTGGTGCTTCCTAAGAAACACTTGTATGCTATTGTGCATCTAACAAAGTGTAAACAACATCTAAAAGAGTTGAAACTTGTGCATTAGTTACAGTAATTAAGGGGAAGTAAAATTTAAGAAAACTAAGGAGAAATTGAGTCTAAATAAAGTATAAAAACATACATTTGTATTGGGTATTGTCATAAAAAGTTTATGAAGGTAAAAGATGACAAAATCAACAGGTACATTTTTTCAGAGTTTACTAACATACCACAACACAAAAAAAGAAGGGATGGGATAACAAACTTCATGCAAGATACATTTAAAGCAGCAAAGGAAAAGGATACTAAGGAGGAGGTATATGGGTAGAAAGATTTTTAGACTTTTTAAAAATGATTTTATACATAATAATATACGTAATAATAGATTCACTCTATTATTGTGTCCACCTGTAGATTATATTGTGAAAATTGTTTAGACAGAGTAGAATAGTGAAAGACATCTTCTGCAGAACAGAGGAGCAAGGGAGAAGTTGTAAGGAGGGGATAAGATGCCCTAAGAAATGGAAACTTAATGGGGGGAATTTATCAAAACTGGAGCAGACAGATCTGGAGCAGGTGCCCATGGCAACCAATCAGCTTCTTTGTCACATTTTCAAATCTTACCTGACAAAACTGTTTACTGCTTTGTAGCCGGTGTTCTCTTTTCAATACTCTGGGCAGGCCCTCTGCAAGTTGGTGACAGGGTCTTTTTAAAGTAAAGAGGACATAATTGCAATGTGATATGGATTTTGACAATTTGCTCAATGCTGGGGGCCCTTTTCTGTTTTACAACATATAGTTCGAGATTTTATGTGCACTCATGCTTTCAGGCTGCAGTTACCTAGCAGAGTTCAGTGATGAAAGAGAATAACTTTATTTATAATATTGGATTACAGTATTTTCTATAGATGCTATTAATGTTTTGAGGTGTTGTAGATTTCCACATTCCACACTGAAGGTAATTTTAATGATGGGTAGAGACTCACAAGATTGCACAAGGAAGTGAGCACAGTGGATAAAAGGAAAGCATCATGTGCAGAGTAAATAATATGGAAATTAGAAGAAAATGTAAAAAGGTGACAAATCTCCAATCGTCAAGTGCTCATTGGAGGTACAGACAGGTGAGGGGGTGGGTGCAGCTGGCTCTGGAGAGTAGCAGTTATAGTAGGACTAGTTGGAAATGAAGAGGTCTTGCTCCCTGATATACACTAAGAATTTGTATTATGTAACCATTTCTAAAATGATTAAATATACTGTATATTATACTGTAGTTTAAATATGGTATATACAGTATCTGCATTCTAATGAATGTCTAACTAAATGACTCTTTATTTCAACAATTTATTTTCTTCTGCTAATTGATCACTCAGCTTGACTTTCTTAAGTAAGGCATCTCCAATGGTTACATAATGCAGCATGAAATCATGTGTGTGTGAGTCAAACTCAACACAGACTTTTAGATAACAGCTTCTCAGTAACAAACATTCAAAGCTTCAAAGCTAGTCTTTTAAACAGCACTTTAGGCTCCATTCATGCATGAGTGGTTTTCCGTGACTATTCGGCCTTTTGAATACGCGGGGAACTGCGCTAAACATGAAAAACAATACATTGCAATGTGCATTGTTCAGACTATTGTGGCCGCAAAACAGTCCAAGAGCAATTTTATGGGCAGATTCTGCACGTTCCAGCTATAGGAATAGCAACAAACGTGCAGAATACACCCGTATATTAATGTTTGCGTGGTTTCGTTCGTGAAAATGCTACCGCTATGTGTGAATGTAGCCTAAGGGGGCTATTCACAAAAGAGCCGAAGGATCCAGCCGTAGCCTTGGCTGATCTTTCGGGTCACTTGGGCTAATGGAGCCCTTCAGTTCAGGCGAACCAAAGGGCTGCTATATGGGCTATTCACTGCCGAGGGATGTTGAATGGCTCAGCTGAGCTGAGTGCATATGCTCATCCCAACTGAACCGTAGTCTCAGCCGAAGCGTGGAGAACGAAGCAGACCGTATTCCCTACAAATGACAAAGGCTGGGCAGAGCAAGCCGAGATGTCACGTTTGGCTCCACCCAGCTGGTGTCATGTAATGATAGACCAGCGTCCTCAGGTTATTTGAGGACACTGGGCTGTCATTCAACAACAATAACTGGACAGAGCTGGCCGTGATATCTCAGCAGCCTCTGCCCAGTTATTTTCATTTGTCCAGGACCTGCTGGAAGACTCTTTTACAGACTGCAGAAAATGAAAAAAAAAAATCGTGAGGTTTCCCCCCAATGCATACCAGACCCTTTAGGTCTGGTAGGAATGTTAGGAGGGACCCCCCCCTTATAACACAAAAAAAGTGCGTGGGGTTCCCCCCAAAATCCATACCAGACCCTTAAGGTCTGGTAGGAATTTTAAAGGGGAACCCCAGCCCCACAAAATGGGGGGAAAAAATGCGGGGTCCCCCCTAACAGTCCTACCAGACCCTTGATCCGAGCACAGGCCAGGCAGGGCAGGAAAGGGGGGGGCGATCGAGCGCCCCCCTCCCTGCGCCTTACCAGGCCACGTGCCCTCGGCATTGGGAGGGTGTCCCCATGCCGATGGGGACAAGGGCCTCTTCCCCACAACCCTGACCCGGTGGTTGTGGGGGTCTGCGGGCAAGGGGGCTTATTTGCATTGGGGTACCCCTTTAAATAAGGGGGCACCCAGATGCCGCCCCCCCATGTGAACGAGTAGGGGGTACTTGTACCCCTACTCATTCACTAAAAGGTTAAATCAAACAGTTAGTAAAAAGTCCAGACTTTTGACAAAATCCTTTAATTGAAAAAAAAACCAAACAGTCAATTTTTGACTATTCCTTTAATAAAAATGTTTTTTTAAATGGCTCCATCGATGTAATCCAGAGTCAGGATCAGGATGCAGCACCCCCGCCGAACCGCCGAAATAAAAAAAGTCCAGCTGCAGACGACCACCCGAATCCAACGAAAATTAGCCGCAAAAAAATGACATTCAGTTTGAAAGTCAACAGATGGGCGGAGCGAGCCATGACGTCACGATTTTTTTTTTTTAATAAACGAATTTCAGCAGGGCTACCGCTAACTAATTTCGTCCAAAAGTAATTTAATGTCGGACCCGAAAAACAAAAACTAAACTAAACAAATTTTTGTTTGTTTGTTTCAAAACGAAACTAAACAAATTTTTTGCTGGTGCACATGTCTACTCACAGATACAAGAACTGATATATTTTTGTTTATAGTCATGTGACAGTTTATCTAAAACAATACAGACGAATGATTTCAGGACAGTGGTGGAACGCCAGACCTAGGTCCCAGCTGCAACCGCTGCAACCCTGGTAGTTCTCAAGAAAATACCAAGTATCGGCACTGGTATCTGAACTGGTATCTGGACATTCCTACTTTTAACCTCACCTGGCCAGACCATTTTTGCAATTTTTCCCACTGTTTTTATTTTCTATTGCTGTGTTGCTAGCGTTTGTAAAAGACCCCCCAAAGCATATATTTTCTGAAAGCACAGCCCTTGTAGAATAAAAAGATGGTGCTGCTATATTTGTAGGTCCTGTGATAATTGCGCAAAGGCTTATTTGCTGATCAGTATCAGTGCACAATAAAAAAAACTTTTACGACAAAATCTAAAAGATAAAACTGTATTGAGTTAATAAATAACAAATATTTGTGAATTTTAAATTGCGCCTTTTTGGGAAATGGTAAAAAAAGAAGTAGCGCAAAACTGTAAATATGCAACTTATGTTAAAAATTGTTTGTGCGTTAATGCAACAACGCATATCACAACGCACGGCAATGCATCACAACGCTTTGCCATGTGTTGCCACAGTTAAACTAATGTTATTTTAAAAAGAAAAAAATAGGCACTGCGATGCCTTATAACATTGCACTGCAGCACATGTGCATGGTGTATACCACAATATGGTGCACACTATTGCACATGTATGTTATACACTGAGTGGCCAGATTATTATGACCACCGCATCAGTACTTCGTTGGGCCAACTTTTGACTTCAATACTGCGGCGATTCTTTTTGACATTGACTCCACGAGATGTTGAAAGGTGATGCGAAGAATCTGACACCATGCCTGATGAATAGCACTGTACAGTTCTGTGAGATTTGATGGTTGTGGAACCAGCTGCCTGATGGCTCTTTAAACTTCGTGCCACAAATGCTCAATTGGATTGAGATCTGGTGATTGTGGGGGCCACCTAAGCAAGGTAAAGTCTCCCTCATGTTCTTGAAACCATTCCTGCACAATACGAGCACCGTGGCATGGTGCATTGTCCTGTTGGAAGAAGCCATCTCCATTGATAGGATGAACTTGATCACCAACAATACTCTGGTATGTTGTGCTATTCAGACGTTGTTCCACACGAATTAAAGGGCCCAAATCATGCCAGGAAAACATGCCCCAAACCATAACACTGCCCCCACCAGCTTGAAGGGTTGTACTCATGCATGTGGGGTGCATGCTTTCATGCTGTTCCCACCAAATTCTCACTCTGCCATCTGCATGATGCAACTGGAAACGTGATTCATCGGACCACATTACTTTTTTCCAATGCTTGACTGTCCAGTCCTTGTTTTCCTGTTGGAGATGTTTTATCTTGTTAACTGCAGACAGCAAAGGTGTTCGAACAGTCCTTTGGCTTCCATATCCCATACGATGCAGTGTACAGCGAACAGTGCATTCAGAGATCATTTGAGAGGATCCCTGATTAAGATCTGCAGTAATTTGATGCACTGTTGCCCTTCTGTTGTCTTGTACCGGTCTTGCCACTCTCCGTACTGCCCTAACATTGACTAGTCATTGACTAGATTTTGTCGTAAAAGATTTTCGGCTGACAGTCCAGTCTTTTTTTTTTTAAATCAGATACTTTTTTTAGTGAAAACTTTTTTCTTTTGCTTATAAACAGTTACAATACAGTAGAACAGTGCGTACGGTACCCTGGTTTTAGCAGAGTACCGGCCAGCCAACATAAAACAACGAAACAATACTGTACAATACAGTAAAGTGAAAATAAAAAATAAAAGTAAAGTAAACGCCATGTGGTCAGGTGTGAAAAGCCCACATACATTTGTGAGTGATTGCGGGGGGAATTCTTGCTCTATGCTACCAAATTGGTTCTATACTGCCACAAACTCCCCTGCCTTACTGGGCCCCCTCAGACCTCTGCTGTAGATCCACCTACCCAGCCCCCCCCCACCCTGCAGCCCGCCACTACATTTGACCTGTGGATCCCCATGTTCGAGACCTACCCCAAGAAGCACAACTCTACCGTACCACCACTACTTATAGTCTTTCCTTCTCGATGGAGGCTACCTGTCTATCCAGCTATCCCATATATTAAATATATGAAATTTTGTCATAGCACCCCTGTGCTTGTAAGTGATTCTCTCCAAGCTTATAAGACGGTCCAGCTCCGTCATCCAGGTCCCCGCCTTTGGTGCGACATGGGACATCCACTGAAGGGCAATAATACTCCTTGCTGCAAATAGGGCCCTAGCTATAGCAGCCACTGTGTGCGAATCATATGTGGATGTATCAAACACCCCCAGGAGACAGACGAGTGGAGAGCAAGGAAGCTACACGCTAAAGATAGAGTTGACATGTTGTACCACCTCAGCCCAGTACCTCACCAATTTTGGGCATCTCCACAACAGGTGTATAAGCGAACAAGGCTCGATGCCGCACTTGGGGCATTTGGAGTCTGTCCTCACACCAATTCTACAGAGAAACTCAGGCGTGCGATACGTTCTATGTAGAATGTAAAGCTGGGTTAATCTGTGTGATGAGGATAAACATGATGCCCCGACCGAAGCCATGGCACCATCCCACTCCTCCTCCGTGAGGGACCCCAAGTCCACCTCCCACGCTGCCCTACATCTGAGGGGAAACTTTCCCAGGAAGTGTGAGAGCGTGTTGGCATGAAGAAGGGAGACGACCCTCTTGGTATGTGATGCGAGTGCAATCTGGTCAAGAATCGGTACCTTGGATATGCGTATGGGTCCAGCACCTGGATGTATAGACAGAGCATGCCGCAACTGCAGATACTGGTAGAATTGGGTAATTCTTTTTTTTAAATTAAATCTAGTCTGGAGTTGGTGAAAGGAGCACATTATGCCCGCTTCGTATACCTGAGACAGAAGGTGTATCCCTTCCCTCCTCCAGAATACAAAACCCCTCAGTTTGTACACCTATGGCAACTTACTATTGTCCCAAAGTGGGGTAAGGGTGGTAACTTCAGACAACCCCAGTATATTCCTAACAGACACCCAGACCCTAGCCAATAGTTTCGGCGTCGGGAGACCTGAGCGGGACAGCAAATTCGTGTCCAGCAGTGTTAGGGGGACTTTAGACTGAAACATAATTGCAAATAGCCTAGCTGTAGCGGGGAGGTCCTCAGTGCGAGACCATCCCACCAGATGCTGAAGTTGCGAGGCCAGGAAATATACCCATGGGTTAGGAAGGGCCAGTCCCCCCTGCTCCTTGGGCTATTGGAGGAATTCTAATCTAATACGGGGGGGGGGTTTGCCACTCCAAATGAGATCTCTAAATCTAATACAGGGGGGGTTTGCCACCCCAAATGAGATCTCTAAATAGGGAATTGATCCTGCGAAAGATTTTTTGTGGGATCCAACATGGGGTATTGTGGAGAAAATACAGTAGTTGGGGCATCCAAATCATCTTAGTCAAATTGATCCTGCCCACCACCGAAAGGGGGAGTTTTTGCCACACTTTACACTGGGTGTCAGGACAGGAGGCCATTAATTATTGTAAATATGTTGTTTATCGGTGTGATTGGGGGTAGTAGGCACATGACTTAACATTCCAGCAGAGGTGACAAGAGGAAGTAATCACAAGGGTTAATTCCTTCAGTGAGAGATGGCTCAAATGCTGTAAAGTGTAAATGAGATTTACCTAACACAATTAGCATCTTAGTGTTGAGTAGGGATTCCTTTTGGCATGGACCATTCTTTCACACCTCTCCTGGACATGGAGGCACCAAGAATGTAACCTTCTAAGGGCCCTCTCACAAACAAAGAAGCACAAACCCAGCCTCCTTCTATTAAAAGCTCAGATATAAAAGATTAAATATGGATCCAGGGATTAATATCAGGGGGTCCTAGTATATATATTACAGGTACCCTCATCATTGCCTGTAGAATGATACCAGACAAGGCTGGGGTATCTTCACTCATTTAAGAGATAGACGAAAGTTGGTTTTGGAGGGTCTCAGCCTACCCATGTTTGATGTCTATGGAAAGAGGCAGTTGTGCTGGGTATGAATCTAGAGATAGCATATCTGTGTCAGACTCATAGGCTGGACTGCAACCTGAGCTGGGACCCACAGGTATAAAAAATGTTGCAAGGGTAACCAAAGTGTGCTTACTTGGGGCCTAAATCTAATTTTGTAGTAAGTTGCCATTTTCCTTGCCGGCAGCCCCCTGGGATAGAATCAAGTGCTTCTGTAAGTAGGATTTCTATAAGTTTTCTCCTTTTTATTTTTGATCTGTTTGTTGTGTGTAACTGTCTTGTATAACATCTCATTTTAAATATATGCACTGTGAATACTTTTTTCTTCATAATAAATCATTCATTTATTAAGTTCCTGCCTTTGTCTGGTATAAGAACCATATATGTTCCTGAGGAGGTTCTTTTAATAGTTCGGTACCTTATACACGTTCGGCTAAATTTAAGTTTGGGGTCTTTGTAAGTTATTCTGGGTATTATATCCTAAATTTGGAATTGAGTGTTTAACCAGGTTTGGTTTGGTGGCAGCAATCTATAGATTACACGGAGTGGGTGGTGTGTAAGTGGGACCTTTTATCATTATTTCCCAGTCTAGTGAAGACAAATAGTGATTTTTCAACCCTCTTACCACTGCAATACGTCACGTGGCCGCTTGGAGTAGCGCCCGTTCGTGACACTGGGTATTCAATTTGGTCAGCAAGGGGATCAGGTTGTCATCCACGAATGTATCAGGGTTGGCCGTCATATTAACCCCCAAGTATGTGAAGTGTGACACGATGGGTATATGAGCTGCTGTAGGTGGTAGGGGGGCCTGTAACAGGTCCAGTAGGAGCAGGGAGGACTTGGACCAATTCACATATAAACCTGATAGGCGTCCAAACTCCGAGAGCCTGGACATAGTTGCAGTAAGGGAGGTCTGAGTGTCTGCCAGGAACAGAAGTGTATCGTCAGCGTACAAAACTGTTTTCTCCTCTCTATCACCCCTGACAAACCCCTTAATCTCTGGAGACGAGCGTATCATGGAGGCCAAAGGTTCCATGGCTATGGCGAAAAGCAGGGGGGATAACGGACACCCCTGCCTAGTGCCCCGCTGCAGCCTGAAGGGAGAAGAGAGGGCACCATTGAGACATATCTGTGCTGAGGGATCCCCATATAGCAATGCCACCCGGGAGATGAAGCGTGGCCCAAAACCAAAGGCCGACAGCGTGGCCCAGAGGTATGGCCATTCCACGCTGTCGAATGCCTTAGCCACGTGTAGCGCTAGGAGAGCTCTACCACCCACCCCATCCGTGGGGACCTGCATGTTAAGGTACACCCGCCGTATATTCATCGCCGTAGACTTATGAGGCATGAAGCCTGTTTGGTCGGGATGAACAATGGAGGAGATAACCTTGGATAGGCGCATAGCCAATATTTTAGCGAGGATTTTGACATCAACCCCAAGCAGCGAGATAGGTCTATATGCATCGGGAAGCAAATGATCCTTTCCTTTTTTAGGCAATAAGATCACCGCTGCCCCGTACATAGAGCATGGCAGTTTACCAGTCAACATAGCATCATTCAGGGTGTCCAATAAAGCGGGGAGCAACACCCTGCCAAATTTCTTATACAATTCTATAGGGAGGCCATCCAGGCCTGGCGCCTTGCCATTAGGGAAACTAGATACCGCCACCTCTAACTCCTCCAGCCTCAACGGGGCCTCTAGCAGACCTCGTGCCTCCAGGTGTAGATGTGGCAAAGACATGTCTCCTAGGTAATCCCTTAACTCAGCATGTGTACCCTCAAATTTGGATAGGTATAGGTCCCTTTAAAAGTCAGTGAAAATGGACAAGATACCCTCAGCGTCCGTGGAAATCTGACCCGCGGGGCTACGCAAGGAGGCGACAATACACGATCCCGACTGCACTCTGGATAGATGAGCTAGGAGTTTACCCGTGGACTCCCCCTCCTCCCATCTCATCTGGCTGGAGAAGAACAGTTTGTTTCTAGCCTTCTGCAAAAGCAGATCAGCCAGGGAGGCTCGTTTAGTTTCCAAGACAGCCAGGCGAGCGGGAGTAGGGGAGAGCACATATTCCGCCTCAGAAGATGAAACACTATTAAGTGCCTCCAGCTCGGCCCTCCTAGTGCCCGATTTGATACTGCTTATCTGTTTTATTAGCATACCTCTGATGTACGCCTTAAAGCTGTCCCACACACTGTTCTGAAGGGCAATACCCTTGTTAAGAGTCAAGAAAGAACACATCTCCTCCTCCAATGATGCACCCTCGGGAAGTAGTGTCAACCAGTACGGGTTCAGCTTCCACCGCAAAGCCGAAGGCTGTCTACCCGCCCTAAATGCAACACGAATGGGCGCATGGTCCGACAGGGACCGGGGTAAAATATCCGCTTCCAAAATCAGAGGAAAAAACTCGGGGGAACATAGGGCATAGTCTATCCGTGACAGTGATCTGTGAGTAGCTGAATAGCATGTGAACTGGGCAGTGTCCGGATGAAGACTGCGCCATGCTTCTATCAGACCAATCTCAGAGCAGAATTTGTGGAATCCAGAGTATCTGGGAGTCTGAGGAGTGACTGCATATGGTAGTCTGCCCACAGGCGGGGACATGGTATTGTTGAAATCTCCCACCACTAGCATCGGTATGAGAAGTTTGTTTTTGACAAAGAGTACCAATTCCTTAAGTGCATCACTAGAGTATGGAGGAGGCACATATATATTAGCAATAACACACTCCAGACCAGACATTTTACAGTGCAAAAAGATATAACGCCCATGGGTGTCCACCTTGGATTGTATGCAAGCAAAAACAACACTCTCGTGTATCAGGATAGACACACCTCTAGCGTATGACGAGTAACATGAATGATACATCCCCGGGTAATTTTTACGTCTCAGGAGATCCACTGTGTCCCCGGTAAGGTGAGTCTCCTGGAGGCAAATTATAGAAGGCCTGCAGGCGAGAGCCATGAGGCTCTTAGGCGACTTAGGGATTCTAGAAGGGGCAGGGATGGGACTGGCATGCTCGTCCTCCACTTCGCATGTAGTGGACTCGTCTTCCCCATGACGGGTCCGTGGCTCGGGACAAGCTCCCTCCTCCCCAGCCCTAGATGGGCGAGACTGACCTTTCTCAAGCCTCGAGGCTGCATCCTTAGCACTGTCCTTCTTTGCCTTGCGGGGTGTTTGGAGCTTCGCGTCGCCGCCATCTTGGATTCTGGAGCCTGCCTCGAGGGCCGCAGCTCCTGTCTTGGTCATCTCAGCGTCGATCGATCCCGTGGACAGACGTATCCGAGTGTCCGAGCGAGGTCAGGAGTAGTAGTGGTAAGCTAGGAGTGCAGAAACGAGCAGAATAGGAGGATTAGCAGGATATCTGCAGGATTCTATGCCGGAGCTCCGTTAAGCATGTCCGTTCACATGTGCCGCTAAGCCACGCCCCCGACAGTCCAGTCTTTAAACACTTTAACAACAGCTGCTCTTGAACATTTAATGAATTATGCTGTTTTGCTGATACTCGCTCCATGGCTCCGAGCGCCAACAATCATCCCCCGTTCAAAGGCTGTTGAATCGCATTGTTTACCCATATCTTCAGACAAAAATCACTTCTACTGTCGTGGTAAACAACCTGCTTCCCTATTTATGATGGTCTGGCCATCTTGCAATTTCAGCGCAAAATTTTAGCTAATTTGCCTACAAACGTCAGGTGGTCATAATAATCTGGCCACTTAGTGTATGTGGGGAGGGGTATGTTTTTTTTAATTTTTTAACTAAATATTTATTTTTACTGTTGGGGGGGCTTTGGGGAAATACCAGAGGTCTACACAGACCCCTGACATTTCCTTTTTAAAATAAAAAAAAAATTGAGGGCACAGAGTCCTCAATCTCTTTTTCTGCAGCCTCTGTTCTAAATGAATGGAAAGCTCTCAGTACAGAGGCTTCTCATTCATTCAGAAAATATTTATTATCAAGCAGTTTCTGAATGGGTGGAAGCCTCTGTAGTGAGTGCATCCCTCCATTGAAAAACTCATGAATGAATAGGAAATGATGTAAAACACTTCCTTTTCATTCATATCTGTGTACACACAGTACTATGCATCCCCAG
The DNA here is from genome assembly GCF_000935625.1 of Nanorana parkeri. Taxonomy (NCBI): domain Eukaryota; kingdom Metazoa; phylum Chordata; class Amphibia; order Anura; family Dicroglossidae; genus Nanorana; species Nanorana parkeri. Next base: position 96,114 of record NW_017308296.1, on the reverse strand, counting down.
TTGTTTACACACATTGGAGTGATCAGCTGATCACTCCAGTGTTTACTTTGCACAAAGAGAATTGGTAAATATCACAGATATTTACCAATCCTCTGCTCGGCCACACACAGAGCTGCTGTCATCCTGAAACTGACAGGAGGACAGCGTCTCTGCTCTCTCATCCCTGCTCGGCTGTGACTCCTCTCTCCTCACTGCTGAATGACAGAGCCCCCTCCTCCAACCCACACCAGCTTCAGCTGTCATTTTCTCCCCAGATCCCCACTGCCTCAGCCCATACAGGCGGGGATCTGAGGAGAAGCATGGAGCGGCTCCAGGCGGGGAGGTGAAGATGACAGATGTTGGTGGCTGGCAGCGGCGGTGCCGGTAGTAGGGGTTCCCAGAATTTTTGTTAATAGCTCTTATCAGAGGCTTCTCAGCCGCTGATAAAAGCTATTATTTTACAAGGGAGAGTCAGGAGAACCCTTCTGTTGTCTAATGAGATCACACGTATTAAAACCGAGCAGCGGCGACGATCGAGATTACCATAGAGTAGACGAAGAACAGACGTTCTTCGTCTGCTCTGTGTAATCACTGAGACTGTGGCGCTGTAATCACAGCGCCACCTGTCTCAGCGGTCACTAACTGCAGCTTCTGGCACAGCTTCTGTCATAGAAGCTGTGACAGAAGCTACAGTCTGTCGAGTGCTCCATAAGGCGCGCCGGACCTCCCTGCGTCCTATGGTCCGGTGCGTCTTATGGACCGCAAAATACGGTATATATTAGGTGTTATTCCAATTGACTGCAAAAGTGGAAATACAATTTAAAGTAGGCAAACCCAATCACTAAAATCTCATAAAAGCTTTCAAATATTGACATCATTTCAGAAGTTGTTTTCGTTCTTTTTAAATATTTAGCTTTCATTAAAATAATTCCTGGTAGTCTGCCAAGATAGTTCTTGTTCAGGCATTTCTTGTCATGTGATAACAATTGTGTCCCAGTGTACACCTGATTGTCACCATGTCATAAGCTCCCTAGGTGGAAACTACAGGAATCGGTGTCATCACTCATTGTACAGACATTATCTACCAATAAATTTGTTACTACCAGGAAGTTAGCCCTAACAATGATGTATAGCTGAGAATGGAGTGAGTGCATGTAGACAGGAAGTGGTAGAAAAAGACTGGAAGAAAAAAGCAGCACCTAGATGCCAAAAATGATGTAAAAAAGGTTAAAACAGTATATCATAAAAAATGGCAATCGTTTATAATACATGATGCAAAAGGCAAATTAAATATCTTTTAGTGAGGATTTTGATATACTTTAAAATCAAATCTTTACTATTTTGATACCATCTGTAGTGGGTGGCTTCAAGTGCAACGCCATATGATCTGTTTGCATTCATTTTACATAACATTTAAAACAATACAAATTATTTCAGTTTTACTAGAATCTCTTGTCTTAGCACATCACTTCAGCTCACAACATGGCTTTTATTTTATAAGTTGTAATACTGTAATTTTCACTATGTGAACCGATCTGTTAATTCTGTTAGGTAATGGTTATGCTTGGTGTATCTAAAGCCAAAACTTTTTTTATAGTTCTGGAGTGGTGAGGGGTTAAGACCTCTGTCTAGCTTTTTCTTTCTTTCTGTGACCCTGTTAGGGAGATTTTCCTTTTCTATTTGTCCTGGTGACTATTGTCTCCAGGTCTCAAGGGGGGAAGTAAATTATCACTACAACATGAATAGAGGGGAAATCTTTTAATGGGGGCACTTGTTCTAGGAAAAGTGGTCGTCCTCCTTTGTAAGGATTTCCTCTCTACTCTTCTTATTTTGTCTACAAAACAGGAAGTGAAGAAAAATCTACCCAATGGGACAAAGAGGGCAAAAAACATTTTAGTAAAATGTAAAAAGTTTCGGTTTTAGATATATTTATATATAAAAAATTGCAGACCCTGCAAAACTGCATGTACATTTGGTCTGTGTGAATGGAGGCAAAAACAAACTTTATTAGTATATTTTCTTTCCAGGTCAAAAGTAATATCAGGAAAATACCACATGACCTCAAATCACACTTCTCCCAAATCTTCCTTATCATCCTATAAATTAAATTTTTAAGTTGACAGTCTGTAATAACTGCTAGTTGCAGAGGATGATATGTTTCTAATTGGGATAGTTTAGGTACTAATTAATATGTAGAGACTAAAAATGTACTTCTGTTGAGCTATGTCCCACAAAAAGGCCATCAATATATTGCTACACTCACAAATCATGGTTCACACTTTATGCTACACATTTTATATCTGCCATGGATCCCTTACAAGGATGAGGTTCAGATATGCCACTACCATGGGTTCACAGCAAATCCCTGGGATTCACGAAATTCTCAAATTGTAAACTTTTGGCCAAAAAACATCAGAAGTTTGCTTCCAGAAATAAGAAGAAATTATATTGTAGTGCACAGCTTTTGCCCTGGTCAGTTGCATAATTTGACCTAATAATTCGAAGTCTGACAAAGAGCTGACAATTCTGTGTACACAAAGATACCTTTTTTTTATTTGTTAAAGTTTGGCATTGGTACATGTTCCCCATGGCAGTGTCCAGTTTCCCATGCCTTTTGTTTGACTATGGGGTCTATTCACTAAGCTGCCGACGGCAGCCGAGAGAATAACCGACCTGAAGTGAAGTGAGCCGAACGCTGTTCGGCTATTCACTTCAGGCTTGTACGGCTGAAATCAGCCGCACATCGGGTGGCTTCGTATCGGCTGAACATGCTCAGCATGTTCGGCTGACCCGAAGTGCAGAAGGAGTTCGACTCAGCCGATCCAACATCTGGATCGGCTGAGCCGAACCTCCGGCAGGCTACTCGCTGCTGTTCGGCCTATTCTCAGAGATGCCGAACAGCAGTGAGTGAATAGCCGAGCGGCATTCTGCTCGGCTATTCTGCTCGGTACCCCTGCGGTACCGAACAGAATAAAAAAACAGTTAAAAAAGTAGAAAATAATCAAAATAGAAAACGATTGGGCGGAGCTAGCAGTGACAGCTAGCTCCGCCCAACTGTTTTCTATTGGCTGGGCGGTTCTGCTGCCGTCAAAATAAAAAAATTAAAAATACACCATAGGAATGCAAAGCTAGATTCCTATTGGGTACTTCAATTTGCAATATCCAATAGAAAACTAGCTATTGCACCCGCCCACTGCTGCTGTCAATCACCATAGGGGGACCTGATGGAGAACTGCAGGTCCCCCTCTGCTGATTGACAGCAGTAGTGGGCAGATGCAATAGCATGTCAGAAAAAAACAGATCGCAAGGAAAGGTTTACTCTGCTCGATCGAGCAGAGTAAACCTTTCCGAGGGAAAGTGTTTCTCTACCGGGCGGCCGGGAGCCGTATTAGACTACCAGCGCGTCCGGGAGAGTAATGACAGATGGTGTCCCTGGTTACCAGGTAACCAGGAACGCCATCTGTCATTACACACTGAGAACACGGAGAAGCCGCTGTGATATCATAGCGGCCCAGGTGATCTCTCTGCAAGTGGCCGGAGCCAGCCGTGAGATGATGGCTGGCTCCGCCCAGCTTAGGCTTTCACCTCTGCTCAGTCGAGCCAAGGCATATGCCTTTGGCTCGACTGAGCCGCTCGGGCCAACTTGGGGAGCTGTACGGGCTATAGTGAATAGCCCGCACAGCAGCCCTTCGGTTCTACTGAACCGAAGGGGTCTTGGGGCCAAAGCTAGCCGAAGGATCAGCTGAAGCTGCGGCTAGATCCTTCGGCAGCTCAGTGAATAGACCCCTATATGTTGCTTTTTAGCCCTATGAATGGTCAGAATGTAATAACAAAGTTTGCCTCCCTGTGCAGACTTTAATAGGGTTTGCATCTAAATTCATGAAGCTCCAGCAAGATTCACAAAACTGTTCACAAACTAAACCCAGATACATTCACTCATCTCTAGTCCCCAATCCTTTTGAAGTGCTTCCCAAAGAAAACAATATAATTCTTTATCATTTTGATCACTGTTCTTTACTTTTCTATGTTCATGATAGGCAATGCCACTTTTTTTTAACTATGTGTGGTTATAAACTGAACTTTCAGTACTTATGATTGCTGCCATATGAAGTTTTGCTGATGTAATATCTGCATTAGATATTTTGATAAATGGGAATATATGTAAACCATTGCCTGTATCTATCTGAATGTTATGCAATACATCGTTTCTCAGCCATGTTACTGTGAGTCTTTCTACTTTAAAGTGTATTTCCATGTTTGCAGGCAAATATCAGAAAACCCCTTTATATGTTTGTTATGTGTTCCTATTCACACAGCATAAAGAAAAATATGTTTTTTAAATCTTACCTTTTAGATGTTTTGTTACAGCAGGCAACATGGCTGATTCCAGGTTATTACTGTGATCTGTCCTAATGGAAAGACTTAAGACTAAATTTGAGGATTGTGTTTATCTGATACGCTTCATTAACATACAATGGACAAGTCACCTCAGACCCCTCACCCCTCGCAGCCTCTCCAAACAATTAAATGAAAGAGAAGCAAGATAAAAAGTTAACCCTTAAAACCCTAACCCAAGTAAAAGTTATTTAAAATGCAAGAAGCATTTTTTTTTAGTTTATGCTATGTGAATAGGAAGATATAACAGATATAAAATAGGTGCCATCCCAATTTAGTGAAAGTGGAAATACACTCTAAAGGTCTGGCCATTGCATTGCTTGTTTACCACCACATCTCACATGGGTGGTAAACAGCAACCTCACTTAAGCACTCCAATCAGGTTTTGCCCCATGTAGCACACTGCACGGGAAGGAGACAATATAAGGTATTGTTTCCAAGCCTTGTGCTCTCTTTTACCCGGGATGCAAATGCATTCAGTATGAACAGGCCTGAAGCTAGGTGGTAAAACACCACCATACTTGTAATGTACATTGTCATGAAAATGTTTTTTGTGTTTTTGTGTGTTATTTGTAAATATGTAACACTACCATTAAATGCATTTTGCTAATTGAACTGCTTCTTTTATTCAAGAATCCTCAGATCTAGGTGTGTTTATGTGACTGTGTGTTTATATTTACATATCCACTTAACCTGGTTAGCAATGATTAATATCTCACTCGCCAACTTTAGCTAATCAATACTGATTGAGCTATATATACTTGATTAACAGTAATACCTGTGTTGTTGTTTGTATATTGGTTTTATGCTTCCAAAGATTAAAAAAATGTTTAATGGAAGTGACTATACTTATATCTGTTTTACTTGTTTATATATGTTATGTTTGACTGTAGCTCTTAAATGTATTGCCTTGATGTAGATGGCCCTGACACCTTTGAAGCATACTGACTTTACACATATGTTTTTATTATTTCAGTTACAAGACATGAGTGCAAAAATCAAAACATGTGTAAGCTCACATAAAACCAAATGTATTCATTAAAAATGTTAGAGCAGGGGTGCTCATTAGGTTGATGTTGATATACTAGTCATTCTCAAAGCTAACGCTGGTACATTGCAAATCGAACCCCTTTCCCAAGCGACCTCCCAATTGTGTCGGACGCTGCAGCGCTGGACACATTTTTGTCCTGTCTCTCCCCGCCTGCACATTAGGCCAACCCCGTAAAACACATTTGGCCCACCCCTCCCCACCTGCAGCATTGGGCACATTCTGCCCCTCCCCGCCTGCAGCATTGGGCACACTAGCACATGTGAAGAACCAGAATGCCAGGATGCACTACTGGCTGGTTTCTAAGTTATAATCCAGGCATCTACACACAAGTATGATGCTTAATGATGCTTAATCTTACCTGACTGAGTTATGTTCCTCCTCTCTCACACACAGCTCTGCAGTCACAATACTATGCTTAGTTTTTATGTGTCTGACTCGTTCCACTTTCCCACAGTCACCATAGGCGGAAAACGATTGGCTATGAAGCATATGTTTTCACCCCCTCTACAGGGAAAACTATAATCTGATTCTAAATATACAGATGAATACATATATTTTTTACTGCTCTGCCAACCTAAAAGATTTGCCGTTTTGTTCAGCCAGTCTTGTGAAATACACACACTACTACACTTCAAATCCAGGCAGGGGATACTTTGCCTAATTCAGCAATGTAGTTTTCTGTGCCACTTCAAAGCTTTTCGCCAGATTATTAATCACCTTTGTCCAGTGAGTAAAGATGTGATTCAGGAAGCAGTACTGATAAACCAGGATGCATTAGTGATTTTACTAGCTGTGCAGCATGACACAGAAGTGTCATTCCACCATATTGCACTGCCATTTTGTCTCTCCCACAGCATACAGAAGGTGAACTCAGTCTGTCATTCATATTCCACACATCAAAGACACCCATGCTGGTCCTGTGGCCATGGACATTGCTATCACTGGGTATCCAGGGTAACTTGCCTCCTATCTGTCTTTGAGTGCCTTAGGTCCCAACACTGCAACATGTTTTTAAGAAGCATGCTTTGCCAGCTGCTGGCTTTTGCCCCTGTTGACTTCTGTTTCCACCTGTTTGCCTGCCCAATGATGTTTGACCAACAGTACAGAGCCAAGGAGGAGTTTAGGAGCATTTACCCCAGTCCTGTGCTGTAGGTTTGACAGGCAAGTGGGCAGACTGGAAGGAAAGAGCAGGAGACAGCAGCTGCCATAGCACAGAAATTAGGGTAAAGAAAAAGCGGGCGGTCAGAGCATCATTACCCAGAGCACTCACCAGTAGATGCAAGACAATGCCAAGGCGAGTACATTTCGGGAGGGGGGAAGTAGGGAAATGTGCATGGAACGATTTGTATGTTACTAATTTCTGGACCCTGTGCTTTGTGCGATACTTACTCATGACCACTGCTCTCTGTTCATTATGCACTCACTTACTTTTGTTACTTATTTTTGATTCCTGCAGTTTGTGTTTAAGGTAGGCATGTGTTATTCAGGTAAAAAATATATATACTCATTGGATCCTCGGTCCCGTGGTGGTGAACGCACACCTCTCTGGTTCACTCATGCATTTTTTTTAAGGTTTCAAGTTAAGCCTCTGGCTCGCTTTATTCAAAATGTAAAAGTTTAAAAGCTTATTACACAAAATACACACTCAATACAGTACAGTTTAATCAACTTCTGATCATGGAGTTTACTTTACATTTAGGTCCACTTATGGCCATCAACAAACCCTAAGGCCTGTTAGTTTCGGGAAAATGAGTGCGGAACCAAGCAAAAAGCCCTGGGGGATATGCATCAATGTAAAAAAATACAGTTTTAAAAAACACATTTTAAAAATACAGTTTTTAAAGAAGCAGTGATTTTAACATTGCTTAAAGTGAAACAATAAACATTAAAAATTAATTTAAATATCATGCCTTCGGGGTCCCCTTAAACTGCTTGTAAAGTGGCACATCTGTACAATGTATAGAACCTGCTGCAGCAAAAATGACATTATAAGGGAAAAAAAAGCGTGCGGTTCCCCCTTCCAAACAATACCAGACACTTTAGGTCTGGTAGGAAAGTTAGGAGGGACCCCATTTAAAGAAAAAAAAGTGTGTTCCCCACAAAAGTCATACCAGACCCTTTAGGTCTGGTAAGAATTTTGGGAGTGACCGCAAGTTACAATTTTAAAAAAGTGCCAATGGGGACAAGGGCCTCTTCCCCGCAAGCCCTGGGGCATTAGTTGTGGGGGGACAGGCGGGGGTCTTATTCACATTAGGGTACCCCTTTAATAAAGGGCACCCAGATGCACCCTCCCCTTGTGAATGAGTAAGGGGTACTTGTACCCCTACCCATTTACGGAAGGATTCAATAACATTGTAAAAAAGGGTTCCCCCCAGATCAAGGTCATACCAGACCCTTTAGGTCTGGTAGGAATTTTGGGAGTAACCCCAAGTTAGAATTAAAAAAAAAGTGTGTGGGGCTCCCCCTCAAAGTCATACAAGGCCCTTAAGGTCTGGTAGGAATTTTAAGGAGGAACTCTACCCCCAAAAATGGGGGAAATGTGGGGTCCTCCCTATAATTCCCAACCAGACCCTTGATCTGAGCAGAGGCCTGGCAGGGCAGGAAAAGGGGGGGGGTGAGCAAGTGCCCTCTCTCCCTGCCACACCAGGCCACATGCCCTCAACAATGGGAGTGTCATCCCTGGAAAAGCACCTTGTCCCCGTGCTGATGGGGACAAGGGCTTCTTCCTCACAAGCCCTGGGGCGTTGTTTGTGGGGATGCGCGGAGGGGAGGCTTATTCACATTAGGGTACCCCTTTAATAAAGGGGCACCCAGATGCACCCTCCCCTTGTGAATTAGTAAGGGGTACTTGTACCCCTACCCATTTCACTAAAGGGTTAAAAGATATTGGAAATAAAAACACCAGACTTTTAGGAAAAAAATATTTCATTGAAAAAAAACAACAAAGGACATGTTTTTGACAATTCTTTTATTTTATCCACCAATCTAATCCAGGGTCAATCACGACGTCCAACATTGTCCACGATGACAACAACCCGACCAACCAAAAATATAAAATAAGAACAAATGAATAGAAATAATAACTTTAAAAAAACGAACTCCCGCCGCAGGATGGCATGCTGACAGATGCCGGCAAAATATAAAAATTTGGGCGGAGTAGCGGTGACAGCGAGCTAGCCCCGCCCAACTGTTTCCAGTTGTATGGCACCTGACAGGTGAGCCAGGATTGGACAAAGTCATCATGACTTTGCCCAGTTATGGCTCTTCAGTGCACTGTGCCGTGATTGGGCAAAGTGCCTCGTGGGGTGCTCGGCGGGTGGAACAGCCCGACGAATGCCCTGATAGTACGTGTGTTTGCCAAACACGCAAACTAGCGATGTTCGAGTTCAACCCTACTAAGAAGGACTATATGTTGTGAAGCCAGTGCAAGTGAAGCCTGTCTACAAAAATGCAAGTACCTTTTACTTGTTACTGCTTTTTAGAAAATGCATTTATGATGATGAAGTGCAGTCAACTTCTACTGTTAATGAGTTATGTGCCAAGTTGCTGTACTGTAGTGAAACGCATGCTGAACATTAGCATTTCCTAATTATAAATTGCTGGCTGAACCCCTAAACCTTATCTAAGAATGGACTGTTCTACTTGTGTATCCTGTATAAGTGGCTTATGAAGTAATATAGTCACTCAGTTACTATAGAGTTGGAACGCATGGACTGTGTTCAGTTAACTAACATATGCATCCGCAGTTGAGATTCAACCTTCTATTCAGTTCCGTTATAATTGTCTGTTTATGTTACAGAAAAAAAGGAAATGCGGAGAGGCATTTTCGGACGCATCACAGAAAATATGATGATTTCCCTGCCAGAAGTGAGATTAGAAGAACAAAGGTGAAAGAATTGTGATCTCAATTAATGGGTTGACAGTCACTTTTTACCCAACAAGGCTTAAAAGCAAAGGCAGCCATGGAGGCGTAATTTCAGGTGAGTCACACCATAAAAAATCATTCCAAGATGGACAAATGAAAAAAGACATGTTTGTTGAGGCAACACACACTGTTTTGGGATTTTAAAAACAAACCTGAGATTATGTGACTGTGTTAGTTTCTCACTGCAGCTCGATAAATGGGTGGACATTAGTGACATAGCACAATTGTGCATTTTTAGTAGGATGGTGTTTAAAGACATGACAGTGAGAGAACTGCTAACACTTTTGTCTTTAAAAGAACACACTCATGGTGAGGACATTTTTTGGTCATTTATTGACTTTGTCGACAAAACACAGCTATCGCTGTCTAAATTGGGGTCAATCTCCACTGACGGTGTACCTGCAATGATCGAACATTCAAATGGATTCAGTGCCAAATGCAAGGAAGAAGACACCTTTCCTGACTTCTCTAATTATCAATGTATTATGCACCAACAAGCACTATGTGCAAAAATGCTGAACATGAAAGAGGTCATGGATGTGACCATGAAAATTGTCTGCTCAATTAGTGCATGGTTATTTCAAACACAGCTGTTTCATACCTATCTGGAGAAAACTGACTGCAATCATACAGATCTCTTGCTGCATACAGATGTCTGGTGGTTGAGTAGAGGCAAGATTTTGCAAAGATTGTGCGAGCTGCTGTCTGCAATAAAGCAATTTCTTCTGTCTACAAATAATGTAGAATACAAATAACTTGAGGATGAACAATGGCTTTTAGATTTGGCTTTTTTGACTGACCTGACAAAGATGCTGATTAAGCTAAATTTAGAGCTTCAAGGTAAAGAGAAGACAATGGTCATCATGATCAGCTCAGTTAATGCTTTTAAATGAAAACCTGCAGTTAATCACATCTAGGCTGCAGCACCAGGAATTTAAAAAAACATTAGATCCGAGCTGGATAACCAACAGAAGGAGCAGGCACAACTTGACAGTAAGTGCTATCCTGAGCAAATTGAAAAGGTCAGGTCAGACTTTGACAAATGTTTTCAAGACGTTGCTTTACTTGAGCCAATCACTACATCGATGTGCTTTCAATTTGGAGATGAGCATGAGGTTGATTCTCTGGCTTCAATCATCAGAAAGCTGTTTCAGATGAACGCATCAGCGTTGGAAGAGGAGATTTTATCACTGCAGGCTGACATTCAGATAAAGGCAAGAGCCTCTCATGGGCACTATTGAAACCTTCTTGCAGAAGACAAGTATCCAAGTATTAGAAAATGTGCCACATCATTGACTGCTTGGCTTGGCTCAACTAATTTATGTGAACCAGCCTTTTCTCATATGAAGATTCTTAAATCAAAACAACAGTCCACCAAGGCTCATGACAATTTGGAGGCATGTTTGAGGCTTGCTACCAACAGCTACCACCTAGATTATGCATACTGTCTGATTCCATTCAGTGCAGGTCATCAGAATAAGATGGCTATTTAAATCTATTGTGCTGTGGACATTTTACATTTATTGTTAAAATTGAACATCTGTATTACATTTTTTAGGTTTATTCAATAAGAAGATACCGTACATGCAGTAAACCCATTAAGCATTTTAATGTGTTTGTTTTTCAAATACAGGTGTTTTTTTTCTTTGGTAAATCTCACTAACCCCTTCGTGACGGGAGACGTACACTGTACGTCCCGCCACAAAGGGACCAAATGACTCGCCACGTACACTGTATTTGAGTTATTTGCTGCATTAGAGGGCTAAATGTTTTAGGTGAGGTTCACAAAGTGCATCCTCTGGTGTAGGAATTTCCTCCCTGTCGTTAGGTAACTGATTGCACTCAATGATTTACAGCAGATGATAGGAACAGCAGTTGAACGGTTATAGTATTGTGCGGTCAGAAAATGATGCCTTTCCTCCGTACTGTGCAGATTATATGTGTGTCCTGTTACATGTGGCTTGCTAGCTTTGCCATGACACAGGAAGTACTGCACACAGGAAGAAGGGTGGGGCTACATACAGAGAGGAAATACATCGTAGACATCACAAAGAATCACAGAAAAACATGTACATTACAACAAAAGGCCACTAGATGGCAGCATAGGATAACACATGAATTTAGCTATGAGAAAATAGTTAGGCAAATCACACTATATAAATTCTAACCTATATAACAATGCTAATATTAACTGAGGCTATGCATCTCATATTCTATGTCCCTATTGGGGCGGCACAATGACTGCTTGATATAATTAAATAAATAAAATATAATTTGTACAAGTTTTAAAAAAATAGTGAAAAGTGTAAAAAAAAAAAGTGTTAAAAAATAAAGGACAAATAAATGAATGTATTTATTGCATTTTTGATGTCTCCATAAAGAGGACCTATCACTGTGTGTTATCACATAGGAGGCTTATTAGCCCTTGTTTGGGGACTTATTTTCATTTTGCAGCCAGAAATTTATATTTTAACATGTATGTGAAAATTTAAAAAAAGAAAAACACAGACAAAACATACAAAAACACAATGTAAATCCAATTTAAATCGCATCATACATACCCCATCCCTATTCCAATCGCACTTGACTCTCACATGACTACATGAACAGGCCGGGGATCATAGGTAATGTAATTGTCAGAGATTCCTGGGGCGATGCTGCAGTGTCCGTACTAAACGATGCCCTCCTCATCTCCGGCATGTAGCTCCGCCTTCTCCACTCAGTCGGTGGCTTAAATCCGCGTAGTTTGAAAGTGCTTAGCGTCCTGTCAATGTTGATGAGAAGACGCTGAGCACATTCCTGTCTGTAGCCGCACTCTGACTAATCCACCTGTCAGCTCCTCACCTATTCCCTGCTCGATAACCTTCAGTTCAGTATTGAGAGTTCCTTGTGCAGAGGCTTGCTTGTTCTTCCATTTCCAGACTCCCACCAGCCATCCATTCACTTCGGATCTCTCTTGTCAACCGCACTTCTCCAGACTGTTGCTAGTAGTGAGACAAAGTCCTCGAGACGCCATCTGGGGTGTACATCCTCTTCAACCTTACCTGCTTCCAACTCAGATCTAAGACTGAGCGGCTAATTTGGGGAATTGGAGATTCACCTGGCAGATTCCATGTGTGCACAGCGAGACTACCACCACTACCGCTAAACCGCAAGTATACTATATGAACTAAACCAATGGGCTTTCTGGGATTATTGTTTTTATAAAAAGTTTATTCATTGGAGATGTGCAGTAGTTAATAGGACTTCATATGCTCACTGTGAGGCTACCACTACTACTTCCAAACTGCAAGTATACTACATGAACTACACCAATGTGCTTTCTGTGATTAATGTTTCTATAAGAAGTTTATTCATTGGACATTTACGGGGGTTATGTGATTTCCCCGCCTTGCTAAAGCTGGATTAAAGAAATACTGTCATAATATCTACAGAGGTTAATTCATACCTGTATGATGTAATATAGATTGCATAAAAGACTTGGACTTCCACATGTTTCTTTAACCTCCTATACATGTATGATATAATACATTACAGGTTATACCAAGTTGAGATTAACCCTTGCCTTTTGAATTCCGTATGCTGAAATACCAAATTATTCCATCATTGTTAATTAACCTCTTATGCTGCCTTACCTACTGTGGTGTAAATACGCTCTTTTGAAGCCACGGGTCGCTGATCCTCAGCAGTTGTTGAAGCAAAAGCTCTAGAGCTGTGATCCATAGAAGGTAAACCACACAATTAAATTCAGCGTTGTCGTTTCCTAGTACAGTCATTGACCACATTTGGTCATGGCAAGTAATTATATCCCTATCCACTATCCCTTACCTGTTTGTTTATATGCAGTAGGGGAGCAGATATCTGGGGCCCAATTATTCTAAAGAGGGCTTCCAGATTCTGATATGTCCTCTCCCTTACAGGATGAGGCCCTTGTCATGGGTGGGGGACAGTACACAAATTTTTAAAAACAATGCTTACTGTCCTTTTAAGGAAATCGGATTAAAATAGGAAAAAAAATGGAAATGATTCAATGCGTAAGGGTCGGGTATGGATTTTGAGGGCGACTCCTTATCATTTTTACAAACAGAACAAAGTTGGCAGAGAACTGTCTTTTTAAAAAAAATGTTTTTGCAGGAATAAATCGTATTGGTGCATTAATTGACATGCAGGTTTAAAGTCTTACCCAAGCATTCATGTCACCCATGGCAGTGCTCAACTACTGATGACCTTTTGTAACAAAAGCTTACAAAATCGGCCTTGAGAAAGGCCAGACAATTATTACAATCAGCTCCTACAGGCTTTATTGGAGTTTGAAAGACTTTGCTTAGTTTGCTTATCACTAGTTATATTTGAACATAGAATTATGTGCAGTTTTTGCATACATGCTCTGCTTCTCCCAGCTCATTTCCTTCAAGAAAGATATCAAAAGGGTCATTTTAGAAAGCACTCATGGCTATAACGCTGTAAACTGTGTTGTTAAGTTTATCTTGTTAAAAGTAATAATTGCAAGGACAATCTTAACTGAAGAGATATAGAAATTAAGAATGTTACCTATACTTAGAAGTAACAATACAGTTTTTAAGCTTGGGACCCAGAGTACTCACTGTATATTTGCTGCATCTCTAACTGGATGTGTAGCACTGGAGAGTCCACTAACAATACAGTAAAAATTGATAGACTAGACCTAGTCAGGTACCTTGGACTGCAACCTACTATTGGGAACACTGTAAGGGACCATCTAATATAATTATTGGCAATTACTGAGTACTGGTGTGTTTTCCTCTACAACTTTCAGTATGTGTACAGTACTGATATGTAAAATTAATGCATATCTCAGGTCTGTGGAGGTCATTAATTAAACGATGCTTAGTATATGTTGTTGATGACAAGTATGCCATGACATGTGCAGTAATTCTATATAGTGGGCCAAATCCCTAGTATGTTGCAACTAACCTAGAGCAATAGGATATGTTGACATTTTAACTATTGTTTGTTGAAGACAACAATTGTGGATTACAGTGGAAGAAAACTTGACATGATTTATTGCTCTGCAGAATGGGAAATTTCTACTTGCGATAGCAGTGACGTGTCTGATTGATACTCTTTCCTTGTGCTACTAGCAATGACCCAATTTTCTATTCCCATCATCAATCATTAAACTACTATGTTGTGTATTGCTGCTGACTATGAATTAATTTATAATATGTGGTGTTTGTTGCAATATTTTTTAGTAGGCAAACCTGTGTTTTAATCATTCTACCACGCATTTCAGTACATTAGTGTTTAGTAAAGGCCTATATTTGTTTGATCGTGAGTTATAGAAAATGAAACATGAATTCCTCAAGTTTCCTTTTTTCCATAAGAACATATATCAGGTATAGTTCCAGCAGTTATCTATGGAATATTAAACAAAGGATGTCCATAGGTTAATGACTTCTTGGCTCATTTCATATATCTTTGTATTATCGCAGCAAGACATGGTCAAACTTGTTACATACAAAATATTTTAAAAATGATTGTGCATCCTATGCATCATTAAGTACCTAATGATACTGGTGACATTGATATATACATTTTAAGATTGAAACACTGTGGCTGCAAATTGTAGACCAGAATATTTTTTGGAAAATGCTTAAAAATATATCAGTAGCTTTAGCTTATAAACGTAAAGAATAATTTCAGTAACATTTTCACCTGTCCTGCCCCTTCTTTCTGTCTCATTAGTTCCTCTAAGTTCATGCGTTACTGCTCTTGAGGAGTTATTTCTCTAATCGAATTCGGAATTTTAGTGCATATTTGAATCGGATTGGTACCTGAGGTCATTTCAGATCTTACTAAGAACACAGTCTATCAGGTACACAGTGCTATACTGTTTGCCATATGATAACTTCACTTGATCTAATGTTTTTCTTAACATCTTATAAATCATTTAAATATTTAACAGAATAAACATGCAATGCAAAAGTAGAGAACCAGCAAATCATGGTTACATGCTGCTATCCGCATACAAATTACATGTGTGTGTGCATCCTCTGCCACTATAATACCTTTAAGCATCTGGTTCTGAGGAAGGAGGCGTGGCCTCTGAAACACGTAAACCATGGTGAGCTTGCAGCCTGCTGGCTGAGGCTTTTATGAATCATCCGTGTCTTCGTTCACCCATCTAACTCCATATATGCCATATAATTCCATATGTCTGTAAGTATGGTCTTAGCTGTTTATACTAATTAATGGTTTTACACGATGGAGGCGCTCCTTTTGTTTTTTGTTTCAGTTTGCCGGTTACCCTGTCCAGTGGGAGCTGCCTCGGGAGTGTATCACTCTGCACTTCAATACATCACTGTTTGTCATCACTGTTATATTATCCCTAATTGCATTTTTTGATGCCTTAAAAGCCCCATCTATCTCTTTTTTTTTGTTTACCATAGAAGTTGATAACAAATTACCTTCACATAACTCTGTTTTCAACTTCTGTACGTCATTCTGGGTACTAAAAGATTGGAAGCATCTATCAGCACTGACCATGCATGCCCTTCTTTATACACCACTCTTCCCCAGTGCTAAAGGGAATATGGGCTATATGAATATAGTGGGGTGCTCTACAATCTCTGAACCTCTTCCTATAGGGATACTATGTGCCTAGGTTCTTAACCACTTCAATACTGGACCAATATTTTACTTTTTCACACACATGTTAACATTGCAATTTTTGGCTACAAAACTGCTTAAAACCCCCAAACTATGATTTTTTTTTTTGAAAGCAGAGATCCTGTAGAATAGAAAATGCTAGTTGCATTTTTTATGCTGCACGATATTTGTGCAAATGTTTATCAAATCCAATATTTTTTAGGGAAAAATACACTGAAATACATTTCAGTGCACACAAACACAATATAATACCCATTTTTATTGTAAAATATAAATGATGCAGTTGTATCAGATAAAAAGGTACCAAATATGTCAAACCTTATAATTGCATGCACAGGTGAAATGACGAAAAACGATGGTACCCAAAATGGTCCATTTGTGATGTTTAAAAAGCCTTTACCGCTCATCACTTTAGAGCCATTAGCGAGTGATGGCCTTAGAATTATTGCTCTCACTCCAATGCTCATGGTGATATGTACCATGTGTTGCGCAATTGCCGTCTTCACACATAGACACACCCGACACGTTTGAACTTGTATGTGCATTAACCTGGGGGTGGAGGGCTTTACATTTTTTTTTAGCTTGTTATATGTAACTATAATTTTTTTTTAACATTTTTACACTAAATAAGCCCACTAATAAGGGCTAATAAGCTCCCTATGTGATAACACAGAGTGATAGGTCCTCTTTATGCAGACTTCAGGGGGTCTACTAGACTTCTAATGTCACCTATGGACAGATCATGCTTCACTAGCTTCTTCTCTGGCAACAGCAGCCAGAGACATGAATACTGAAAAATAGCCTTGCCAGGAAGGGGGTGTAAACACTTGGTCTGCAAGTGGTTAAATCTTGTTGTCCTCTGTATATTTCTTTCAGATCTGTGCAGTAATCCTGTATTAAAACTTTGCAGGAATTTACTGTAATACAGACTGGTCATTGCTGCTCTCTCTTCTTGGGCAGGGTGACTAGTCTGGTAACCGTCCACAGGTTCGCAATGAGAAATCTT
>NW_017308296.1:73082-79028 GCF_000935625.1 Nanorana parkeri | reverse complement strand
TGTATCATACTTTAATGTGCAGGAAGAATAGAGCAGAGGTTCTCATCCTTAGTGAGACCAGGGCCCAGTAGTTTTCTTCCAAATATTCCTTAAAGCAGAAGTAAAATGGTTATTAAAGAAAACATAAAAAGTGCACTGAAGGTGTTTCCCATAATGTGCTAGTATGCATAGCACATTATGACTGACTTGCTTGCCCCTCCAACATTGCTGTCTGCTCTCCCCTCTGTTGTCAGTGCTGCCATCTTCTCCCAGTCTTCTTCTGGGTTTGGGATGTTCAGCCTTTGGATTGGCTGGCCGACTTCATTTCACCATGCTGGGTCTATGCACTGAAAAAAAAATTGATGATCGGCAAATAGTTATTTTGACAACAGAGAGTAACACAGTCTTTGTTATAAAAAACCTTCCCATCAGCAACACACTTTACAATGCATTTATTATATTATAAAAAAAGTATGAGAATGTAATGTAAAATATGTATTCCCACACATTTATTGTATGAGCATACAGTTTTTTTCCCTGCTTAGTGCCTGCCATACACAGTATGTTTGTTGAGCTACCTTGCAGTCATGCTATCGTTACGAGATAGATCGATAGACATATATACCAAGCACAAGGCAGGTGACACATCTGTTTAACCCATGCAGTGCTACATGTGTGTCCTGCAGTGCAGGTCTCCTCTACTTATTCATGCTGTGGCTGACTTCCTTGATCTCTGTGCCACTGCAGGTGTACAGGGGATACTAGTGCCTCCCAGCAGACCAACACCCAGCTTCCAAGACACCATGAGCGCGCAACTCTAACACCTGGGTTTAACTCTGCCCACCCTTTCCAACACTGGTTACCTCTGCACCCTCTGCAGTGATCTTTTAAAACTGCTCAACTCTGCAACTGTTGCAATCCTTTTCCTACATTGCTCACCTCAGCATCCCTCTTTCTACAATGCTCGCCTCTGCAGCCCCAAAATCCCTCTTCCTACACTGCTCACCTCTGCACCCCCTGCACCCACCTTCCTACACTGTTCACCTCTGAGCTTCCTGCACCCTTCTTCCTACACTGCTCACCTCTGCACCCCCTGTATTTCTGCTTCTAATCTTCTCACCTCTGCACTCCTTGCATCCCACTTCCTATGCTGCTCAACTCTGCACCCTTCTTCCTATTCTGTTCATCTCTGCACTCCATGCATTCCTATCCCTACTCTGCTCACCCCTGGAGCCCTCTTCCTACACTGCTTGCCTCTGCACTCCTGTGCTATGTTGTCCTAGATTGTTCACATCTCCTGCCTTCTCTTATCTCTTCACCCTTTTGTGAATAACCCTGTAATTGTGGAAAATGGCAAAAACTGATACAAAGTGTAAGTAGTGCAGACCATTTAAAAGTGTAAAAATAGTTTCTCAGTTTGTGATAATGGTGATACCATATTCACCTTTGATTATCTCCATGCGTTATCGCTCCTGTTATTACATATAAACCACATGAATCATCCACCAGTGAGGGTTGACTTCCAGATACCTATGACCTTATAATGAGCAAGGTCTAATGCATTTTCTGCACCTGGGTAAACATGGTACTTCTCCAGGCGATATTTACATTTCAGTTGCTCCAAACCAATTGTTTCAGAAAAAAAGAAACAAGGAAAGTTCCATAGCAAAGAACGGAACATGTCTGATCAAAGTTTAAAACAGTAAAACACACTCCTTATGACCAAACTGTTGCGCTCAGTCCTCCCCTTTCCTGTTGCCTCTGACAATAGAAACATATCTCCGTAATTGGTGACATCACTCACCATACCTAACACTTTTGTCACTTCCTAACTTCACCAGGAGTGGTGTCAGTGGCGTCATTCTAGCACCCTTTCATACACATTGCAGTTAAAGCATCCACCCCCTCCTAGAGATAAAAGAAAATTATTTAACCTTACATACAACTACCAGATACATCCTAGTGACCTGATAATATTGCCCTATCTATAAAATCCTCAGCACTAACACTAATACATGTCAATATTAAACCCCAGGACACTTAGCCATTAGCTCTCAGCACACAAATTCCAGGGTAAATCCCAAACTGAATAACAGCACTTTATTTTCATGTTTGACTTTTTAATTAACAACATCCATTTCTCAATCTTGTGAAACCAAACATCATAAAGCTGCAGTATAACAGTGATGGTGTTATATACTGTATAGTCCCAACTCGAATAACATAACTAAATCAGCAAATATAATTCCATTCTAGCACACAACATATCTAACTGATTTAAACAATGGTGGTGTTACCCCTTACAATCTCAAATACATCACAAAGTATTTTTGTTAATGCCATTTTATATATACAGTATATAACTACACTCTAGTGGTATCTTCCTCTTCTAGTACACACCACACAATGATGGTGTTAGTCACTTAGTTAAAATACATTATTCAACAGATATATGCAAGAACATTTTAGTGACATGTGGTCAAACTAATCATTGGACAGTAAGCAATTTAGGTCACTGGGCACTTTTTTTAGGTACACCTTGCTGGTACCAGTTTGAACCCCCTTTTGTCCTTATAACTAGTCATGATCATCTAGAAGCACAATTGTCCTGTACAATTTAGTCAATAAAACAGTTTATTTTGTTGGGTTCATGTGTGTCTTTTGTAAAATATTAGAACTGTAAATTAATATTTTATCCATATGAAATCTTTATAACGTTAGGGTATAATAACACTATAAGCATTTCCAAGAATTGTGCAGTTGCCTGAAACACAGACAAAATGCCTGGACATAAGTAGCTAGATACACTAAAAGAGTAAGTAAAGTCAGAAAATAAGAAATGGCTGGGAGGGAGGGATTTTTGGCAGAAAAAGTATTTTCTGCCAAAAAAATCCCTCTTCATAGAGCGATTTTTTTATTTTATGCGTACACTGTACACTCAAAGATGGCGTGAATGGGCTTGGTGCCGGAGAGGCGTTACATGCACAGGAGTTTCATCATCAGTGGCCTTCCAATGGTCAAAGAGGATGCCTGGGAACCTGAAAGTGTTGGCTGAGAAGATGGCAGAAGCAGGGGAAGACAGAGTGGGAGAAAGAGGATTGATCCAACAGCGCTGAAAAAAGGGCACCCTCTATGCTATGCATACTTGCTCATTAGTATAATTTTAAAATGTACCCTTCTCACAGCAGTTTACTACATTTTTAAAGACTTTAAAGGCTTTTTCAAAATCTCATGCATGCAGCATTTTAGGTTCAATGATTTTTATTGAGATGTTTTACATGCATAGGAAACAAGAAGGTTACATTACCTGAAAGACCCCCCCAAATGCTTGGACAAATTACCATTACATTACCTGAAAGACACCCCAAATGCTTGGAAAAATGCTCAAACAGTTAAAAGTATTTTGAAAATTATTTTAAATGCAGCGTGTGACTGCATTTACTGTACGGTCGCACGACTTTCGTATTACGAGCACGCTAGAAAACCCGCAGAAAATCGTACAATTGTTGGCTGGTTGGTAGCGCAATCGCATTACGCGGCCCATTGCAGTCATCTGTAAGCCCTCCCCTCAGCGGGGAGGACTTGCAATGATCGTAAGTATGATCCGCCTGCCCAAGAGGGCAGGTCATACAAACTTTTAATCACCTTACAACCATCGCACAACGAAAGTCATGCAATGGTTGTATTACATTATCCTGAAAGATGCAGGAGTAAGAAAATAATTATACGCTTAGTGTCCATAAGGGTATTACAATAGATGAACAACAGGGATATACCTAGAATTTCAGATGGATTAATATTAAAGATAGCAAATACACGACATACCACACATCTAAAAACAGGACCATTCAACCTATAAACAGCATTTCACCTCTAGGAATCCGTACAGATTGATATTGTGCAAAATAGCAATAGTTCACACTCTTATTTTCATTGTAAATTCATAGTAAATTTGATCAGTCAATATATAATTTTTAAGATCAGTCCACATATTCATGATATATAATGGCCGCAGACATTACACGCCGACTGATCGAGGCGGCGGGTGTGTCTGCGGGGAATAACAGCTAGAGCAAGGGAGTCTCGGGACAGGGAGAATGGTAGAGGTTGGTGCAGGTTATCCGGACCCACTGCTTTGTTTGCATTGAGCATTTTAAGTCTTTGTTGTATCCCGGTTTCCGTCAACCACTGGGGTATATTTTGAGTTAAACTGGGAGTTTTATCGTGTGTCAAACCCGTTTCCCTCCTGAGTGTATACTGAGGAGAAAGAAGCGTTCAGCGCCTCGGCCCTCTCCTTGTCGTTTGTGACTAGCTTCCCGCTTTCATCCTTTATTGGGCCTATCTGCTCCTTTCTCACCTTTTTACTGTTAATATATTGGTAAAACATTTTTGGGGGTAACATTTTTTGGGGATTTGTGGATTATAGATGTATGATGGTTTTTCCAATTTAATTGATTGTCTAGTATTTAGGTGACTAATGTTTCCAAGTTGTAAGGAGGATAACGTTATTATATGCCTTTCAGGTATAGAGGGTGTTAGGATATTAAGACAGAGAGATAATGAGAAGGGGTGGAGCATAGGGGAAAAAGCATGGGGGTTAGTGACTGGGTCAAGAGAAGTGGGCACACGCTTTTGGGTGCCTCAGTAAACCC
Organism: Nanorana parkeri; assembly: GCF_000935625.1. NCBI lineage: Eukaryota > Metazoa > Chordata > Amphibia > Anura > Dicroglossidae > Nanorana > Nanorana parkeri. The sequence goes on along the minus strand of NW_017308296.1, from coordinate 74,397 downwards.
AAATGTGCTCTTTAAGTGGTTTCTAGATATTTTAATAATACCAGTCCTAGGTGAGCAAGGGTAATCCTTGCATTATTTTGATAGATTAAGTAGGAGGTGTTGTTCATATTACAAGCATTAACAAGTATTTTGAAGCTGTACGAAATATCAGAGAAATGCTTAGATAAAAGTATTTTCCAGTTGGGACTGTTCACATAAGGCTTTGTGCTCAGAGATATTTGAAAGTCTTTAGCAAGCAGCATCTTCCTAGCATTTTTGTCTCCCTCTGTACTTTATAGAAACATTGTAAATCCCTCACAAAATGCTTGTAAATGCCCAAAAGATATTCCCTTTTTTTTCTTCCTTTAAAGTGTTTTAAATGGGCAAAACCACTAATTATGCTTCAATATACATGTAAAATGCTCTTCAAATGCAGTGTGAAAATACTCATAATTCTCCATGCAGAAGCATTGTCATCTCTCTGGCATTTTCAAACTACACTAGAGTGAAAATATTTCTCAGTATTTTGGAAATGTTAGGAATGTTTGCAAACTACTTGAAAACACTCATAACACTGGCAAGTTATGATAAAAAGCATGCTACAAGGCACGTACAATAGGTGTCCAGATACGCCACAATACACCTCAAATGCTTGGAAAAATGCTAAAGCAGTTAAAAGTATTTTGAAAATTATTTTAAATGCATTCTTTCTAATTTATCTCTGCTTTCAAAAAACAGATTTTCATGTCTGTAATGTTAAAAACAAGGACAGATTTGATTATATATATTTGGCCCTTTTCTCATAGTAATTCTCTAGTATTTATTTAAAGCCCCAAAAAACTTTCAGTTAAATCAGCTAAATATATTCCAGATGCATCAAAACAAAAGGTGTTCAATGTCTAAAGCTGCCCATAACCCTGACAATTATCGGACGATAATCGCGGGTGATCCCACGATCGTACGATAATTGTAGGGTGTATGGGCAGCGTGCGACTGCATTTACTGTACGGTCGCACGACTTTTGTATTAGGAGCACGCTAGAAAACTCGCCGAAAATCGTACAATTTTTGGCTGGTTGGTAGCGCGATCGCAAGACTAAAGCTGCACGGCCCATTGCAGTCATCTGTAAGCCCTCCCCCTCAGCGGGGAGGATTTGCAATGATCGCAAGTACGATCCGCCTGCCCAAGATGGGCAGGTCATACAAACTTTTAATCACCTTACAACCATCGCACAACGAAAGTCGTGCAATGGTTGTAAGGTGTATGGCCACCTTTAGGACTCATTCACAATAGCCCGCACACTAAAACAAATGTGTGCTGCTGTACATTATGGGGG
>NW_017308296.1:69401-73065 GCF_000935625.1 Nanorana parkeri | reverse complement strand
AAAAAAAAGGTTGTTGGTGTGTAGTTGGGGGGGGGTTGGGGGGGGGGGGTAGTGCAATTTGTTATTACAAGGCAGCTCAATAAACATGTTGGTACTGAGCCATTACAGTTTGTTTTCTTCAGAAAGCAGCCACAGCTTGAGCAGAAAAATCTGTCCACTGCCTGCATCTTGTAAAGAAGGACCCTTGTTCTCTGTGTGGAAGCAGTGTTCTCCCTGCCGATTCCAAATACTCTCCGCTCAGTCAGAGCTAGAGTTTCAATCAGCAGGAAGTCTGAGCATTGATGAATGGAGAGCTCCATTCAGCAGAGGGTGTGTCAGACCCCTTGAAGACTATGCACACCTTTTGATTAACCTGTATTATATTTACCTAATTTAACTGAAGTTTCAGTTGGACTTTAATTGGCCTTCCTTATTTAAAACAGCCTTTTTAATATTGCCGTTTGACCTGAATTTATAGTAATATAGAGCAAACAGTTGTCACACATTTTCATAACACCTATAAATCAAACAAAGCAATTAACATGAATGAAAAGTAAACCTGACAAACCTGGGTTCTCAGGTGCAATAAAAATGTCACACACCACTGAGACCACTATAAAACTATTACTCTTCACCAGCCAACATGCTCCGGTCCCCGCCCATGAATCTCCCATCTCTGATGCATTTCCCCCTCACGGGTTTATTCGTGGAGACCTGAGCGGTCTCGGGAGGATCCTTATATACACATACATTCTTGGTTATGCAGGTGATTAACATGAAACAACCCTCAGATAAATACTTAAAGTGCAACTCTTTCCAATATATTTCAAAGGGTAAAACTTTTAACCATGGATGATCAAAAAAGAAGAAAAGAGAACAAGAATACAGAAAAAGAAGAAGAAATGAAAGAAAAGGGAAGGGGAGAAGAAAAGAACATTATACGTCGTCATAAAGTACGCCAAGACAGTACAGTAAAACTACCGCATCACATCTTGAGTGTGACACAACAATGTAATTTTAAATTATTCAGTCAATTCTGATGTAATGTGGCAAAACAATTCTGCATATCTTATATACACTAGATGGGTGCCACTAGCAGACTATGATATAGTTGCATATACCTATACATGTGTTATATCTTGTAGTGAAAAAATAAAGGAAAACTGTTCCACTCTTTCCCCTCCGTTTACCCATCCCTATTAAAATTAACAATTTATTAGAAAATCCTTAACAATACCATATATATAGATATCTATATATAGATATCTATATATATATATATAGATCTATATCAGGGGCGGAACTACCACCATAGCGACCCATGCGGGCGCTATGGGGCCCGCAAGAGAGGGGGCCCGGTCAGGAGCAGAGCTCACAATCTTCCCGGCCGGGCCCCTACCAGGGGCAGACTGAGCATACGGGCTTTGCCCGAGGGCCAAAGATTGGGCCCGTCAGCGACCACCGAGCCCTTTTCATCCCGCATGGAAGGGGATGCGTGTTTGTTAAAACGGCGACGGCAGTGTCACAGTGGATGGGGGCGGACCTACCGCGGAGGGCGGATGGAGGAACGGAGGCACGAGAGCCTCATGCTGGGGGGGCCCCACTGAGATCCGGCCCTGGTCACCCACTGGAGGAGTTCTACTGGAACCTGGTGATTGGGAGCCTTGATGCTGGTAAGTTAATTTAATGACTTTTTTTTCTTTAAGCTGTAAATAGGAAGATTTTTAACCTTTTAGTTTCTATTTACATACAGTGTTTGCATTTCCTGTGCGGTTTTTCATGTGGGAACCCACACGGGACGCAAATGCTATATGTGAACTACACGGATTCCGCTCGTTTGCGACCATTATATAGCCGCGAATGTGCGGGATCTGACGGATTATTGCGCTTGCAGTATTTTGGGGGTCGCGTGGGTTAAAGCTCCATTCACACTGAAGCGGCTGTCCGAATATGGGCAGAGCCACTCTAAACAGAAAAAAACAATGCACTTTTATGTGCTTTGTCCAGACTGCTGCGGGACCGCACGATACGAAACCGCACGGCCCCCAAAACAGTGCAAGCACGATAATCCAGTGGATTCTGCACGTTCCTGGCTATATAATAGCTGCAAACGAGCGAAATCCGTGCAGTTGTTTCACATATAGCGTTATATACGTGCGCAAACGATATGGGGGTTATTCACCGACTGAATAACGGAGCCGAAGTGAGCTTAACGCTGTTCGGCTATTCACTTCAGCCTTGTAGGGCTGATTTCAGCCGTACCTCGGCTAAAATCAGCCGTACCTCGGCTAAAATCATACTCTGTATGTTCGGCCGACCTGAAGTGCAGAAGGAGTTTGACTCAGCTGATCCAACATCTGGATCGGCTAAGCCGAAACTCCGGCAGCTCACTCTATAAGTAAGCTCAAAATAAGTAAATAGCCAAAGGCCGCAAGCGGCATTCTGGTTGGCTATTCTGCTCAGTACCTCCATGGTCGCGAGCAGACTAGAAAAAAAGTTAAATAAATTTGAAAAATTGTTTAAAAAATGTAAAAAAAAATAGGAATTTTTTTAAAAAAATGTAAAACATTTTAAAGAAAAAAAAAACGACGCACATCCTGTTTCCTATTGGCCGGCACCTGCCAGAGTCTTCTCGTAGGTCCCGGCCAATAAATAACAACTGGGTGGAGCCAGCTGTGACTTCAGGCAGGCGTCAAAAAGACCACTGCGCATGTGCGACCCCAGGTGACACCCAGCCTTGCGACGCCACTGAGTGCATGCACAATGTTTTGTGATTGCACTACACCTGAATGCAGGACATTGTATTACCATGCATTCTGGTGAAGTCAATGACATGAATAGCACTGCCAATACCTCCTATGGTGCTGTGACAAGACTTCCCAGGTGTCTGCTGGCTATTGAAGCCAGCAGACACCTGGGAAGTCTTGTATGCTACATGCTGGGTCATTCATTGCTGTGCCTGTCAGTACTCTTCCTGTTCTCTGTTTCTAAGGGCTTGCTCACACCAATTACAGTGCGCTCCAAAGCGGTAGATGCTAGAATGCACTGTATCGCACACTAAGCTCCCCCCTGCGTTCCGGTCCAGTGCGATCGCACCAGACCAGAATGCGGTGGGGCATGGCTGCGGTGCCATTATTTTCAATGCACGGCCACACCCCCTCCCATCCCAGAATGCCCCAAAATGCAGTGCGTTCCAGCTACCACTCGGGAACGCACTGTAATTGGTGTGAATAAGCCCTAAAACCCTTTTACACCTTCACATATATTGCTGTAATTGTCCTCTTGTTACACTGTGGCTCCTCTAACTGCTGTAATCTTAGAAGCTCGCTTACACCTTTGCCCAGAATGCAAGAGATTGCATACACAAAGTCTCCTTGCGTTCTGGGGGAGGGGGGGTGTAGGTATTGGCAGTGCTATTCATGTCATTGGCTTCACTAGAATGCATGGTAATACAATTTCCTGCATTCAGGTGTAGTGCAATCACAAAACATTGTGCATGCACCCAGTGGCGTCATGAAGCTGGATGTCACCCGGGGTCGTGCATGCGCAGTGGTCTTTTTGACGCCTGCTGCCGGCCATCTTGATGATGGACGCCGACAGAGAGAGGAGTGGACGTTCACCCGGCAGGATGCGATATGCCGCCGGGTCCCCTCCTCTCTCCTGACACTCTCGGGCTCTCTCCCCG
>NW_017308296.1:66564-69066 GCF_000935625.1 Nanorana parkeri | reverse complement strand
GGGGGCCCTTACAAAATTTTGCTATAGGGCCCTGTGATATGTAGTTACGCCCCTGATCTATATATATATATATAGATCTCTGTATATATGCATATATAGATTTAAAAAACTATTTTCATATGTATTAACCATACACCCCTAGATCCCCAAAAATGTATATATCAGTTAGACATTTAGAGGTTGCACAAACTTCAAAGGAACCAACTAAGGATTCCAATTTTTTTTACTGTTATTCATAATAATGGGTTGCATCCTATTAAAAGTGCATCCCTTTTGGGATACCTGTGCCTAATTTGAAAAATCTATAATACTTCTCTCCCACTTTGTAGGTAGAAGTGATCTTCCCCTAGGGGGGTGGTCAACTCTCTATGATTTATATCCTAAAATATTCAAAACTATCCATGTTTCACACAGAAATTTCTTGCTATGTTGGTATACTTCCATGCTCTGATATTAAAAAGGTGATCTCTAATGTAATTGCACAAGCGTCTAGTTGTCCTACCCACATATTGCTTCTTACATATCAAACAAGATTATATAAACTATATATCTAGTTTGTCAATTAACCAATTGTTTAATTTCATATCACAAACCAGTGGTGTAGAACAAGACTCTATGTGAATCTCCTAGATGAGAACAGCTGGAAAACGGGATGCACAGCTTTTAGGCATACCAGTAGTACTTAACTAGGTGCCTCTGTCTCCTCTACTTCTCCCTGATCAAAATAGACATGGTGATTAAATATTGTCTATGGTGGTTGCACTCCTTGCTACAAATTGAACTCCTGAATATATCTTTCAAATCTGTATCACCTTGTAGAATAAGTATCTATGTACAATTTTTTTATCTCCTCAATTTCTGTTCTCAATTTCAAGTTGTAAATATCATAGGTGTACAGTATTTGTTCCCTCATTTCTTCTTATCCTTAGTGTGTCTATCCTTTAATAGATTATCCTAGGGAACATCTGCACCTGGCTACAAGCTTTCTGGATAAAGAGTAGAAGACTAAGAAAAGGTGGCAAAAAGAGCAGAAAATAGATAGATGCACAACATCTACATGCATCTATTATAAATATACTAAACTATTTTAATCACCAGCACACTATACAGGAGGAGCTAGTTTTAAAATACTTAAAGACCTCTCAGCACATGCATGTTCTCTTAAAGAGGCAGAACACCACATTTCAATGTTAGAAGACGACTTCCTGGAGGCTCAGTCAAAATTTCTGCTATATGACACTGTCTCAAAGTGTATGCAAGACAAAATCGATCATCTCGAAAACCTCTCATGGCTGAACAACCTGAGGATAATGGGCCTTCATGAAACGTACAAGCCGACTGAGCTGCTTCCACTGTGCTCATCGACCATCCCTGCGTTGTTAGGGATTCCTTCGTCATGCACGGTAGAGAGAGTGCAGCGTTTGGGGCTGCCAAGAGATAACGCAACACCGTCCAGACCGATCATTGTTCGCTACCTCAACTATGCTGACAGAATCCACATCCTACAACAATATAGAGCTGCCAGAACTCTCGCAGTGGATGGTCATAAATTGTTACTCTTCCTTGACTACTCGGTGGAGGTAGCGAAGAAGAGGAAAACTTTAAATTAAGCGTGTTTCACTCTATATCGTAAGCAGATTAAATTCACCTCGGTTTCCCCAGCTGTCCGTCACCTTACTACTGCTGAGAGCAGACGCTGCTCTTTTCAGGATCCCCAGGAAGCAATGTTTTTTCTAAACTACTTGACTGAAGCCACTGGGTCTCCCTCCCACTCTTCATTGTTGCCACGTTCCCGTCGCAAGTCTGCCAAATTCTCTAAACGGGCAACTGGCACTCTTCGCAAATATTGCAAGTGCTGACGGTATCGTATATTGAAATATTTCCAAATGTTAATATGTGACATGTACTGATCTATCTAAATCAGTGTACATATTGTGACCTCTGAACCCCTCCTGGGGATATCTGACTACGTTTTCTCCTGTTACACCTCCCCGGAGGACTAGTATTCATCTTATGAGGTGATAAGTTGGGTTTTTGCTACTTTTCATTGCCTAAGATGTCAAGAGGTGGATTTGATAGCACATATCCCATTCTGTGTACATTGGGAAATTGCAAAGTCAGCAATGCATATTTTTTTCACTGTTCTTGCAGTTGTGTCTTACTATATTGTATATGTTCATGAACAGTTTGGTTGCAATTTGTCTAGCACAGTGGTTCTCAACCTGTGTAACCTCAGGACCCACATTTGTCCTTGTTCATTAAGTCGCGACCCAAAAATAGTTTCACATTCGCAGTGATACCTAACCTGTATGGCACAATCGTCCTTTAAGTACACACGCATGCCCCATGTGCACGTGTTTATTTGCATGCAGATGGTAGGGCGGCAGGGTTGGTTTTAATTTCTTTTTTAAAATTTTTATTATTTTTTTATCACTTTATAAATTCTCTCCATCCTGAATGAATTTGCCAGGGGACCCTGAAAACTACGGAGGGTGGTGGTGC
>NW_017308296.1:54355-66067 GCF_000935625.1 Nanorana parkeri | reverse complement strand
CTACAAGTGATCTGGGCGGCTATACTTATAGAAAATGAGCAGCAGAGCCCCTGCTAATGCTCCCCCCCCCCTTTCCCAGCTTCTGCACTGACGGGGGAAGAGCTAGCAGCATGGACATTATTGTCCACACATTATTAACAAAACTGCAAACCTCTCCCTGCCAGCCTGCCTACTTCTCTCAGCTTCCATGGTCTCTGGGCAGGCAACACTAACTATTAACACTGGTGTTTCCCTACTAAAAAATATAATGCATTGCTGGGACTTGTAGTCCTACATAGATGGAGCTATTCTGCATTGCTACATAATCTTCATACAGCAATGCACAATACCACCAGCTATGCGGGACTACAAGTCCCAGCAATACATTATAATAAAAGTAAGGTATGCAGAATACCACCAGCATCCAAACCCCACCCTATAATGCATTGCTGGGACTTGTAGTCCTACATAGATGGTGCTATTCTGCATTGCTGTATAATCATCATATAGCAATGCAGATTACCACCAGCTATGCAGGACTACAAGTCCCAGCAAAACACACACACACACTCTCTCTCTCTTCCCAGCGCCCCCTCCCACTCCAAACTTACCTTCCCTCTCCTTCAGGCCCATGGCCCTCTTCCTCGTCTTGGCGACCAGGGGGCGGAGCTAAGAGACTGCCCTGTTAGCTCTGCCCCTAAGAGGCGGGGCCAGCTCATTCTCCTCTCGATATTATTCCGCCTCTCCATATTATTCCGCCGCCCGAAAGTGAGGAAATAGTCCCCGATTTCCCCGGGTCAGTTCACGCGCAGGGGGGTGTATGAGAGGGAACAGTTTTCAATATATAGTTCCCACAGGCTGGCTCGCACAAATCACCCCTCTATGTCTCCCTCCTGAACATGGGCCGCTCTTTGCAGGAAGGACGCCGCAACCCACTGCAGAAGGTGTCACGACCCACTTTTGGGTCGCGACCCATGAGTTGAGAACCACTGGTCTAGCATAAGGATTTCTGCAGAGTACTGGTCCTTGTCTCGCTGTGTCACTAAAAATTGTTTACTGCATCTACCCTTGTATATCTTATTATGGTTGCTTGGTCAGTCTTTTGTGGAGGACTTTCAACTCAGGTCAACACCAGATTTACATGGTATCCAGGTAGGTAGGAAGATTCGCAAGTGATATTCTTTTATTTACGTCACAGCCCAGAGAGGACACTTTAGTGGTGCAGGAGCAGTTTGCTCACTTCAATACCTTTTCAGGTCTTAGCTTACCTTTATGAAGGGTGAAATTGTATTCTCTGACACAGTTACTTCGGACTGGGATGTACACATGCTGTTTAGGGTGGCACAGCGAGACATAACCTATTTGGGCCTTAAGGTGGGCAAATCTCCCTCCTTTTTATATCATCTCAATTATTCCCCGCGGATTGATAAAAAAAATCAAGGAACTAGAGACAACCTTTCCCTTGTCCCTCTTCGGGAGAATTAATTTAATTAAAATGTCGAGCTTCGCTAAATTGTTATACACTTTACAAACTCCTCCTCTACTTTTGAAGAGTAAAGATGTTAATCGTGTTACTAGAGCCTTGACGCGCTCCCAAAAAATGAGGGAGGGGCCAATCGCCAAAATATAAAATTGTACAACAACGCTTGCCTCCTGACACATGCGATAGATTGGCTGACTAGTTCTACTTACTCAAATACCTCTCTAGAGATCGATTTTATTGCTCCATGGGATTTTAATGCCATTCTTCAGTGTAAAGCTTATGATTTCCCCGTGGGTATTCGACCCAACATTTTGTATAGAGACACGATTATTGCTTGGAGGGAGGTAAGAAAGGGCCTTAAACTTCCCCCTCTCTCTCCAACCATAGTCCTGTCTTACATGATAAGGGGTCCTGGGGCCGAAGCCAGCCGAAGGATCGGCCGAAGCTACGGCCAGATCCTTCGGCAGCTTTGTGAATAGACCCCTATGTTTCCTCAGGGAATGGACTATACCGCATTCCGCCTCTGGAGATCTAAGGGATTACACTCATGAAAGCAACTGTTTTGTCCAATGCACCTTTAAGCCATATGCATTCCAGGACATTGTGGAACGTTATAGTTTACCTCCACATCATTTTCTGCAAATTTTGCAGGCTACCAAACACTGGCAATCTATTTCAAGAGACCCAAATAAACTCTTTGGAAGTTTTGATGTCCACACAATCTTATTCTATTTCTGTTATTTACCCCATGCTACAAACATTGTTTGTTCCTCCTTTGGCCGATTCCAATGTCAAAGCCTGGGTCAAGGAGTTTGGGGATCAAGACCTGATGGACAAAATTCTTCAGGGATTCAATAAAGTGCAAAATGTGATCTCCAACGAAATATGGAGGGAGACCCAGTTTAAATTGTTACACAGGGCATTTGTTCCCTATTTGATACCAGTTGGCACGTCTCCTCAACAACCGAGAATAGCTAGGTGTCCGTAGTGTGACTACTCTCATGCGACTTTACAACTTTGCCTGTGGACCTGTCCCTTGATTCATCGCTTTTGGACACTTTCGATATCCTATGTCGCACAAGTTCTTTCCTGGACGCCCCCTCTAGATTATGCTCTCTGCTTGTTTAGCTACTTTCACTATCGCAGAATGGCAACAATAGAGTAATTATGCGCAAATGGCATGATACCTCACCTCCAACAGTGCGGGAGGTGATGAAGGATCTCAAACTTTTGCTGCACAAAGAGAAGCTGGATGCGGAATCTCACAAAGATGCTCATTCCAAGACCTTTTTTCACAGATGGAAATTTTTCTTGGTTCAATCTTTCACTACATCCGAAATAAAACAATTAGTTACACCTTCTCGATACGCCATTTGGTATCTTAAAGCCAAATTGTTGAATATCCCGGGGACGTTAGCTGGTAAAATTAGATTTGTTTTTCTTTTTCTACCTATACATTGACCAGTAAATTATATTTAAACTGATGAGAATGCAGCCTGCTGTTCTTTTTGATTTTGGTTTTGTTCTTATTTTAGGATGATTCATGACAATTGTTTCTTGTTCACATTTTGTCAGTGGAAACAATTTTCTACTTACTCATGCTATGTATATTGACATTGGTCCTTATTTTTATGTTTTGAACATTTTAATAAAGCTTGGTTTAAAAAAGAAAACAACACAGACCTGGACAATTCCATAAGTTGTTGTGACATTTTAAATGTTGAAGATGTTTTTTTACTTTATGATTTAAATACTTTACAGGGTAACCACAATGGCCTGTGTTTGTCCTCAAGATTCAAACAACCACCAAAAGCTAGAATTATGAATAAAGTGCTAGTCCTACTTCTAATCTAAACAGGATAGGAATTATAAATTAGAATTATTTCAAACGTTTGGAGAAAAGAATCTGGTATCTGAAATTTAACACGAGTAAAGCAGAGAAAGTGGCTCTGGACTCCCCCAGAGGAACCCCCAATTTTATAATAAAAATTCTGACAAAGGGGAAGCAGTGGTGGTTCTGAATCTTGATGACTACCAGGAGGATGTGATGTGACAAATATCTGATTCTAGCACATATAGTAAATTGAATGGTGACCCTACAGGTAGTTATAAGAAAGAGTTAAGGAGATAAAGATTTTAAGATATATTGTGTTCTGGGGTTCAATTTGTTGCAAGGCAGGAACCCACCATAGGCAATATTTTATCACTGTGCCTATTTTGGTCAGCAATAAAGCTTTATTGTGATGTCAGTGGTGTGCAACATTTTCCTTGCACCTAAGAACTTCATTTGGAGTGCGGCCAGTTCCTGGTTGGCACCCACACTTAGCCCAGATTGGAGAATTGTGAAGGGGTTGGGGCCGTGGATCAACTTTGGTAGCAAGAACTGACAAACCTGGGTATTTCAAACTGAGCATATGATCACAAATGCATAGACATGAAACTTTAGTGAGAACCACAAGTCAAAATGATAAGTTGGTTCAGAGTTATAGTCGAAGTTTACACTCTAATTGCAATGTATCTTGTTAAATATTAAACTTGACCTCTTCACCACCCTAACCTATAAAAAAAATTTTCAAAGAAAATAACAAACTTTTGCATGTAAGTGCAATACAACTCATGTTAGTCGGTGCCAATACTACAATAGTATTTCAGCATATAAATTTATACCACTGCTTCCATAAGCATGCGTAATGACACATTTTACATCTAAAGCATTTTACAAAACAGAGAGGACCATGTTGCGCACATCATTACTTCTACAATTTTTTTTACCCAGGCTTAAGGTATAATTTCATTTGATGAGCTAATGGTGCTATATCGGCACTGACAAATGTCAATTGTATTTTGTTTTTAGGCCTCCAAATGTAACAAGAACTATGTTCTCTGAGGTATCATTGGGCTCTGCTGATACATTTTTATTCGGATAAGAAATATCTGGAGAATGGATTTAAATCAAAGCACTTACAAAGTGAGTGGAACCTTTTAATTCCAGTGAGTTTTCTATGTAGGGAGGCGAATCACTGGAAGCGACAGATTTGATGTATTTATTTATTGGGATATGTTTTCATTGGTTTTGTGTTGTATTTTATGGACTTTAAAAAGTGTGTGGCACTATGTGGGCTGTGATTTATGGATTGTTCCTGTTATATTTTGTTTATAATTTAATTTGTGTATGTGTTAATATTGTTTTCATCAGAGGTAAAGGTGATGTTTAGATCTAGGAAATACTGTATCTAAAATTGTGTTAATATTGGAGATATAGCTGTTTGGCAACATAAATAAAATAGCTTTGAAGACATTTTATTATAGTAACAGCTTTACTGTAATATATATTTATAAATATATATGATGCAATGTGAGGTAACCCTGGGCATACAATTAAAATGGTCATTCATTTCATTTAACACGTCCTAGTATTTGCATTACAATTTCAAATTCTTCACCAGCAATAATATTGTAGCCTGCGGATATATTAAAATTTAGTAATTAATGCCCATCTGTTGTCTTAAAAAGAAAACCAAAGGGGCATAGCACGCCCTCTCTTTTCACTCTTTTAAATGTCAGCAGCATAAACAATAGAAAATAACTGACAAAGACAAGGGTTAGATGGGAAACTAGTAGAGCATTTATACAAAACGAATTAGCAATACATCTACATTTAAAAGGACATATTTAAATTGTGTATAGAAAACATACTGTGCATGAGTTGTACGTTTTTCACAAAGTGCTTTGTAAACACCCAGTCAATTATAAAATAAAATAATAAATATTATCCCTCATAGTAAATCTGTCATGTGAAAAAACATGAAGGTTGTTATTGCTGACATCTCCTGCTTAAAATTCTAGTTTCCAGCCTGTCATGCTGACACTCTTATTCAATAGTTTGAGTCAATGACCCAGGTAAAAAATTCTGATGTTTTTCTGAAATTGAATTTCTGACCAGATAAAGTATGCAGATAAGCAAACAGTACGTGCGCCAATAAGGCACTAAACAGCCAGACAACTAGCATTTTCAGAAACAGATCAGCAATGGCAACCCCTGTATTTGTCTCATTACAGCTTAAACATTAAAGTGGAACTAAGGGCAAAATAAAAAAATAAAAATCACATCCCCCATAACAAAGGGGTCTGTTCACGAAGCACCCTGAAGGATCTAGCCGTAGCTTCGGCCGATCCTTCGGCTAGCTTCGGCCCCAGGACCCCTTCGGTTCAGTAGAACCAAAGGGCTGCTGTACGGGCTATTCACAATAGCCCGTACAGCTCCCGAACTTAGCCGACGGCTCAGTCGAGCCGATGGCATATGCTGCGCTGAAAGCCGAAGCTGGCCTGGCCATTGGCCGGCCGACAGCCTGCTTCTGACAGCTGGGCGGAGCCAGCCGTGATCTTACGGCTGGCTCTGGCCACTTGCAGAGAGATCAGCGTCCCTGGTTACCAGCTAACCAGGGACACTGATCTCCAGGCAGCAAACTCTCCCGGGCGCTCCGGGAGTCTCCCACTCCCGGCCGCCCAGGAGAGAAACACAGATTTTTATGATGTACGCCTGATTTCAGCCGATATACAGCTGAAATCAGCCTGAAGTGAATAGTCGAACAGCGTTCGGCTCACTTCACTTCAGGTCGGTCTTTCACTCGGCTGCCTACGGCCGCTTAGTGAATAGACCCCATCGTTTTATTACCAGTTGATCCTGCCAGAAGGTGCATATTTTTCCCTTTCTGTAACAAGGTGTCAAAACTGTTCATTTTTTAAAAGTAAAATAAAGTAAAATCTGCACTGCAGCAAAGTAATCTTATATTCATGTATACTTTTAAGCTAAAGCAAACAAGTTAAAGCCTAACTCCAGTTAACACTTTTCAAGGAACACTTTCACAAATTTGTATTAAAAAAACCCAGCCCCCCAATCCTCTCAAAATGATAAATGCTATACCCCTTTCCCTACAGGTCCTTACTTATGTAGTATTACACAACTGCAAACTGTAGCTGTATATTGTCTAAACATTAAAACAAAAGAAAATAACTGCTTTGTCTCTACATCCAGGAGTGGGGAACCAAAAACCTTGGAACTAATAATAAAATAAGAATTAAATAGTTATAGACCTCAAAAAACTGTCTCAAATAGACTCAAATCCCCCAAAATTTAACTTCTTACATTTTGGGGGATTTTCTACTTCCTCAAAGCATGAAAGCATACAGTTATCCTTAAGTAAACCTTCAGCAATATTGCTCTCTTTAAGTAGATATCCTGGCACAGTGCATCTAGTTTCCCCAGCTATGTGTATTAATATTTAATGCCCACAAATGCATTCTAATAAATTGCCAATTATCGCATTAACCTTTGTGCCTTTTTCCATAGAAAACAGCTGATAAATGAATTGCTTATTTTTTGCATAAATATACTTGGAGTACCTTACCTAGAGGCTGCCCTAAAAAAACACATTTGGAAGCAATAGATTATATCTACTAAGGTAACTGGATAAATATTTTGTTGCATAAAACTGTAGTGTGACTTCTCGTGCAAGTATGGGTCTCGAGTGTTAGTTTTTTAAAGTTCTTTTTATATTTAAAATTAATAAATACAAATTGCTGAGTGCAAAAGATAAAACTTTGCAAATCCCTGGACACAAAGGGACCAAAGGAGAACTAAACTGCTGGGTGCTTGGTGGGCTCTTGCCATAAGCCTGCATATCTGCATATGTGCACATCATGGCACACTTACCTTACAAGCGTGCTCTTCTCCAGTTCTGTGTGATGCAGGCTCTGTCCTTTGCTGCTGCTACTTCTGGTTTCCCAGCTTTTAGGTGGGAACTAACTCCTGCGCATCCACGGAATGAGTTAGGAGAGCACAATGCATGGCACATGTTCCATAAAAAATGCTAGATGAAAGAAGAATATGTTTTTTAGCAGAAGAGACTTTGCAGGTCTCCTTTGCCAAAAAAAACTCTACCTTCTTGCAATTATTTTATTTTGGAGAAATCTGAATGAATACATTTGATGTAGTGTGGCTATGCTTCTTCATATGCATAAGATAAGTCTGAACCTGGAAAAACTCACATACTACAGTGCAAGCTTTCAGGCTAGGTTCACACCTAGGCAGTCCGTCACAAAACCGCGCGGATTGCCGGGAAGTCACGAGTTGCCCACCACAGCCAATTGCTCTTGAGATGCCATTTTTTTCTAATGGCACCCCAGTTGTCCCAGACGGACCGTGCAGATTCCGCCCGTGCAATTAAACATGATCACGGCTAAAAAGCCACACGTCGTGTTGCAAAAAAAGGTACTTGAAATCAATGGGGGCAAGCTGCAACCGTTGTGTGGACTAGCACATGATTGCACAGTCCCGAGACATGTGCCCCGGGTGTCGCTCAGGTCTGAACCTAGCCTCAGTGTTTACCTATGGGTGAGCTGAACTCTTAACCATCAGGGTGTAAAGAAAACATGGACAACTGAAGTAAATAGGTAGTCTGACTATATTTGAAACTCCTAAGGGTGTAAGGTACTGAGCTGCAAACTAGCTACTTTTTTAACTAAAAATGGAATGCTGGCAGATGTATCAGATGTTTTTTAAAGCAATAAAACAATATTTTTGTTTTGTGTGTATTTAAAGGGCATGTATACTGTTTATGTATTATGTTCCCAATGAACATACATTGCCCTTTAGTCAGGGATATAGGAAATGCAAGGTATACAGAATGCAAAGCAACTGAACCTTTGAAGCACGAGGCCTGAGTAAAAAGTCATCACAGCTGAATGTCTGTGATCTCCTTTTTCTCTCATATAGGGACTGTCCCTATCTGGATATTCTATGTGCTGGAACAGAAAGACCAGCATGTTCTGAACACATTGGGTTTTTATTTAAAGGCAGACTGTTTACTTAGAAAAATGAATGCACTCTTTCAAAGAGTGTTTATTAAATAATGTATTTAATAAACCTCATTATTTAATAAATCATTTATTTTTTAAAAAGTTGTGTTAATTTTATTCATCCAATTATGTGCAAGAAAAAAAATAATTTGCATGTAATTGGGTATCAAAAGAAAATACATCTTCACTTTATTGTCTAAACTTGGTGAACATTTACTTAGCAAAGGGAACATTCATTTCCTAAGTAACCAATCTGTACTCCTAATAAATCAATCCATTGTCTGGTATAAGTACCTTGTATTAAATAAGCAGCAAATATACATAAAATACAGATCTTTAACAAATAATGATAAAAAGTTATAAGTTATCAGTTTAGAAAGTGTAAATAAAAACTGATATAACTTTTTCATGAATACATTTGTAGTTTAGACTTGAACTCAGTCATATGTTATCCAAGTAAGGGCTAAAAACAAACTAAAAAAAAACCAAAACCCTTTTGTCTGCTGTTTGCAAAATTAGCTGATGTCCTACATTTCTATTCAAAATGTCATGTTTACAGAACCCCCCAAAAAATTGTTTACATAATATGTTATAATCATTATTCTGCTTACACTACACAGGATATTTAATGGTTTCTAAAGATATGAAAAAAACTGAAATAAAAAGAGATAAACGAGACAAAAACGTCTCTTTTATTTAACTTATTACTAAAGTACCACCATGTTCTCATTTGTTACTGTATGAAAAATGTTTAAATTATGGTAATAAAAAAGGACAATTACAAATAATGTTAAAATTATTCACCAGGAAATTGCAGCATTCTTTGAAACAGACACAACAGCCACCTGCTAAGTCTGCTAAAATGAATGGATTGATTCTATATTGGTTTATGTAAAGTGGTTACCTTGGGAACAGAGCCATGTGCAAGTGGCACCATGAGCGTTATTTGCAATTAGAATAGAGCCCTGGAGGAGAAAACAATACACATCTATTGAAAAGAGTACCAGATAGCAGTTTAAAACAAAGTGTGCTGGTGTTTCTCCAATCTAAAAGAGATGCTGCACAAGAATCAGCTTTACAGGATAACGGAGATTTGCAGTTGCCTTCTTAGTGATTAAAGATCCACTATCATGGAAATCAAGTATTCCAATAACTATATGTTCTAATGCAAGTAATTATTATTAGTATTCAGTATATTAATTCAATTTTTAAAATGTTATCTACCTGATTTATATTTTTGTCCACAGTAACATGCAGACAAGCTGTCCAGCAAAGATGACAGGGACAAGGGTTAGGGCAGAATTACCAGCAAAGAGCTACCCTTTATTATTATGTTTTTTTCTTTAAATTGTATATAGAAAAAACTGACAACACATTTTAAAAACTGAACAATCTTCTTTGCTTTAAAAGAGAAGTAAAGCCAAACCTTTTTGTTTGGCTTTACATCTCTTTTGGTTCACAACAGTACATTTACTAATGCACGCCTTTAATTCCAAAGTATGCACATAGTGGGCTGCAGAGTTGTGCTGCAGCCAACAATATTGTCAGGATCTATCTGGCTGTCTGATTGACAGCTCGTTCTGCTTCTGCCTGTCCCTCAAGTGAGTGCTGGAGGAACAGAGAGGGAATGGGTGAATCCCTGTGCGGGGATGTAGGAGTGACTGACAGTCACTGCTCTCTGGAGGGAAAAGCCGTGAGCTAAGCAACCAGTGGTTCATGATTGCTCAGCTCTTGACATATAGAGCTGGTATGTGACAACTGCAGTATCACATGCCAAATCTAAATATACTCTAAATATACTCTAGAAGTCATAGATGCCTAGATGTCCAGGCCAAATTTTACAGTGTCAGCATACTGTATGTCGGGTAACTTGAAAATAACATTATGACTAATTTGCAGACCCAAATATTTTGGATTACTTTTTAGGGATATTTTGATGAAAACCCTGGTGCATTTTTGTATAGGTTGCCAAGTGCATAAATATGTGAAAAATGTTATTCAAGATTTAATTATTATTATTACTATAAACAATTTACCCAGTTCAGAACAGGAAAGGTTGGGAAGATAAGAAACAATGCTGAAGGAGTGTCATAGTTGGCAGAATATGCAGGAGAGGACTGTGGAGAGTATGACAACAGCCAGTATGTGTGGAAAAGGAGATCAGGTTGTGTGACAATGGGCAGTATGTACAGAGGGTGTAATATAAAACAGCATGTGCAGGGAAGGAGTGCGGAAAGTATGACATGGGACACTATGTACAGAAGAGGATTGCAGATTGTATCCATTGCTAATAATGTGTCGTTATAGAGCAGCTGCATGAAAAGCTTTAACCCTCCTCTCTAAAAAGAGTTTTAAAGAGGAGAGTTAGAAGTTAAAATCAATGTTCAGTAAAGTGGCTGTCTTATTTATGCAGCATTGCAGACTAGAAAGGGTGTGGGGAAATGTAAACAGGAGGAGTGTGTAAGTATAATTGTGGAAATGGAAGTTGAAAAGGAGACACCAATATGTCATTATTAGCTGTAACTGTGTCATGGAGTGCAAGAACAGCGGAGGTAATGCTGTTGATGTGGGAGATATGGCAGGACTTTGCTACCAGTGACTTTTTAAACAGGAAATGGGACAGTGGATCTTAGGTTCATACTGGACCAGAGTCAGTGGAGATGAGACTGATATTTGGTCTGGTGCCCTGTGTAAATGTGAGGGATTATCACAAATGCACTGGAGGCTGGGGGCTTAGGGGTTAACACACATTTGATGGGCATGGAGGGGTTATAACACATGTGCTGGAGATTGGGTGCTGTAGGTTAACACATGTGCTAGGGACTGACTGCTGAGGAGTAAATGAACATGCACTGGGTGCTGGTAGCTGAGATATTAATGCACATATACAGAATAGGTTCAAATATGTTAAATCACATACCGTGGGCTCTGAATGCTGTGTTGGCTCCATAAGATGCTGAATGCTGTGTTGGCTAAAAAAGTATGGCATGCAGTACTTTTTTTAAGCACACCACAGTGAGATGCAGAGTAACAAGGTACAACCGCATCCCATTGCGGTGAGCTCATAAATTGTCAGTTGTGCGGTTGAGCACGGCTGCTGGTGTAAACAAGCCCTAAAGGAGGTGTGATGTCACTGGGAAAGGGCCAGGAAGAGGCTGATTTGCACAGTGGCAAGAGAAATTAAAAGTTATATAATATAGGATTACTGTAATCTGATAATTACAGCATTGAATTTATGACACTGCAGATAAACACTGCATTGAATGTTTATTGGTCTTGCCTTTATAGATGTTTGTAAATGATGAGAACATTTTTATCACATGCTTATAAATGTGCTTAACTGTGTAATAAGCCAGAAGCTTTATAGATGGATTCTGGTCACAGCTATATTG
>NW_017308296.1:49557-54303 GCF_000935625.1 Nanorana parkeri | reverse complement strand
AAGATAGCAAGAGAGTTATAGATACTTGGTTGAGCTCTTTAAAAGACATTTGGAGATTTTGTCTACAATTAAAAATTTAAGTACTCAAGCTGCTAAACCACATTTTGCAGAAATGTCTGCTATATTGCAGTTGCTAAACTGGTTGGCAGATATCGATATGATGCATGTAAAAGAGACCCATTTCTTCACAAAAAGTCCTCACAAACTACCAGCAGAACATTTAGGGGTTTATTCACTAAAGAGCCAAAGGATCCAGCCAGTAGTTTGGCTGATCCTTCGGCTCTCTTTGACCGCCTCTGAACCAAAGGGCTGCTGTACGGGCTATTCACAAGAGCCTGTACAGAAGCCAAAAGGCAGCTGAGTGGCTCAGCCAAGCCGAACACATATACTTCAGCTTGTCTGAGCGTAGTGACACCTGGAGCGTGGAGATTTCCACGCAAATGACAGCTGGGCAGAGCCAGCCGTGATCTCAATGACAGAGTAATGACAGATCAGCGTCCCCAAATAACCTGGGGACGCTGATCTGTCAGTAAACAATAACAACTTGGCAGAGACAGATGTCACGACCGGCTATGCCCTGTTGTTATTCATTGGGTGGGACCAGCTGGAAGACTCTGGCAGCTGCCGACCAATTGTCACTGCTAGCTCTGCCCAATAGTTTTTTCACGTTTTTTCTTCTTTAAAATATATATATTTTTTCCCCCTATTTTTAATAATGTAAAAAATAATTTAGCAACTTTTTTTTCACTTCTTTTCTATTCTGCTGGGTACCTCGACGACATTTGGCTATTCACTGATTGCCTTCGGCCCCTATGAGAATAGGGGTGAATGGCAATGAGTGAGCTGCACGAGCTTTAGCTCAGGTGATCCAGATGTTGGATCAACTGAGACGAAGTTCTTTTGCACTTCGGCTCAGCCGAACATGCAGAGCATGTTCGGCTGACCAAAGGCAGCCAATGTACGACTGATTTTAGCCGATGTTATATTTTTTGTAGCTTTCAAATTACGACATTGTTCCTTCTTTTTAATATTTTTAAATGCCCTTTTCTTATTGTTTATGGCTTTTTTTTAACATTGGATGTGAGCCACCTGGGTTTTACTTTTAGGCTTTTAAACTTATTGCTTACGGGAATATATTTTGCCATATGGTTGCGAACAATTGTTTTGAAACATTCCCATTTTTGTTCTGATTTTTAGTGAAAATATTCCCTCCCAGTCTAAGTGGGTTATTCACAAAGCTGTTGAAGGCCAAGTGAATAACCCAGTTGAAGTGAAGTGAGCCGAACTACATTCGGCTATAAACTCCGGCTCAGTACGGCTGATTTCAGCCATATATCGGCTGCACTTGGTCGAGGTCATGCCCGGCTCTGCCCAGTTGTTATTGTTTAATGACAGTTCAGCATCCGCAGGTCATTTGGGGACGCTGATCTGTCATTACAAACTGGGCAGAGCCAGCTGTGAGATCACGGCTGGCTCCGCCCAGCAGTCATTTGTGGGTGAATGACACCCATTCACCCCACTTCAGCTGTCACTTCGGCTCTGTTGAGCTAAAGCATATCCCTTCGGCTCAGCTGAGCCGCTCGGCCACCTTCGGCTGCTGTATGGGCTACAGTGAATAGCCCATACAGCACCCCTTCGGTTCGACTGAACTGAAGGGCTCCTGCAACCGAAGCTAGCCGAAGGATCAGCTGAAATTATGGCTGGATCCTTTGGCAGCTTTGTGAATTACCCTCCAAGTCTTTCCCATGCTGAGCAGCCCTTAGCATGGGAAAATTTGCTCTCCTGAAGTTGTGTTTTTATTTTTCCAGTACGTGAATGTTGTTTACAACTTTAGTTAAATTAAATCATATTATGGTCACTGCTACCAAGATGTTCTTTTATATGAATATTTGTAATAAACTCTGCATTATTTGAGATTACCGGATTGAGCAGAGCATAATTTCTAGTTGGGGCATCTACAAACTGTATCATAAAATTGTCATGCAGCCATAAAATTGCCATGATTGGTTTGCTCACTTTTGCAGTCCTGGGAGACCTGCAACTATTGATGAGCTTGAGCCATACCATACCTTACCTCTCCTGCTCCACCCGTGCCAGAATTCTTACTATGAGCCTAAGCTGTCAGTCAACAGTCACAGTCTAGGAGTTTCAAGCTACATTGCCGCACTACCTACTTCCAAAAAAAACAAAAAACTTTTATGTGTAGATTTTGGTCAAAGCAACAAAACATACAAATTGCAACATATATATGTACCATTAGCAGGAAATACACTATAATATTTTGTTCATTCTTTACCTTTAGTCCAAAATTAATACAGAATTTTAGGAAATTTTGATTGCTTGACTTATCGCTACAAGAAAGCCTAAATTTCATGTAGGCACAGAATATACTAACTGGCTTGTGTACACAAGCTATGGGATTAGACAGACCATTACTACATTGCTTGTTTCATATTTTCTTGTAAAATTAAAAAATGTCATGTATAATATTTTTTTTTTCTAATGCGGGTTACAATTTAAAATTTGACAACTCTATTAAAATGTGTTTATTGCCTTTACAAATGAAATAACAGCAAGGTAAGGGCAATGTTTAGTATGCAGTTGTATTACTTTTTTTCATTTTGGATTATGGTCATAAATCAGAGCTACACACTGTGAATTATAAGTCATTTTACAGCTTTATTATATGAAAACCAGAGCGATAGATAAAATGAGTTGCCATGTTATTTCCTTGCTTAGTAAAAGTTTTACTGGCACCAAAGGTTCAGACAGATGAGAAGGTTGTGTATATAGGTAAACTAGTTAGATAAACCATGTGAGCAGGGTTGTCAACCTATCCCCTAAGTTGATATTTATGAGTTACATAAGGTCATTAATTGAATAAATCCAATTATAATATAATTTTATTTTAGCCTATATAACTTGCAATCAAATACATTACTAAAGGAAATGTAGACCCATTTTGCATGTTTATTTATATATGTATGTACTGTATGTTTTTATTTATTTTCATCAAGATTCAAAAATGCATTTTTGTCAGCTAAAATTCTCATGGCTCCTGTTTTCTCTCACTCCTGCATCATCCTCAATTCTGTTGTCTCTTACTAAAATCCTGCAGCCTTATCTGGAACTTCCTGTCCTGCTCACATGCTTTAATGTCCAGTGTTCCATAGACATGTGCCATCTAGTGATTTCAGTTACTACTACTTGCTTGGAACATCCCAGTTGCACCTTTGCACAAATACCCTAAGGGCCTGTTCACATGATATCAGGTCCTGATCAGGTCCTGATCAGGTGCGGATCTGCAGACTGATGCAGTGCGTTTTTGCCACGTTTTGGCCATGTTTTTGATGCGTTCAAGTAAAAAAATATATATTTTTTTGTTTTGCTGGAGTGGGGCTGTTAGTATGTTAGCTGCAGTGCAGTGCGTTTTTGATGCGTTTTGACGCGCTTTGCCGCATTTTGGATGCGTTTGCGTTTCCTGACCGTTTCCGGACCTGACAAAATGTGACATGCAGTATGTTTTCTGTCGTAAGCTGAACGGACTGCGCACGTGAGAAATGGAGCCCATAACACACATAGGGATACATTGGGATGCATTTTGAGTGCAGCAGCGTACGGAGCCGGTCAGCACACAAAACGGACGTTGTGTGAACAGGCCCTAAGTGCTATATAAGGAAGTGCTTATCAAAATGCCTGAGAAAACAGACTCATAACTTTCCTAATTCCTGGAGTCTCCTTTTGAAACTGTTCCTACTAGGGAGCACCTTTGAGGTGGACCACAGAAGGTTCCTGAGGTTTTTTTTATATCAGGGACATAGTGCTCTATCTGTAGAGTACTGAGGGCGGAGAAGCCATAGACTCCTTTGCCATCAGTCAAACTGTGACTGCACGGGTGTGGACATGGCTGGCTGCAGGCCATGTGTGTCTATGGATGCACACAGCTAGGTGGTGCATGGCCATGAGCGTGCACACACAGGTGCCTCCACAGCAGCCACCTATCTGATGGAGGCACCCAAACATGGGGGGGGGGGAGCTAGCAGTTTGGATACCAGTAGAGAACTAGGAAATAAAACAATTTAAATAATACAAAAACAAATGTTTAAAGTAAGTCTGGCAACAATAAATAGAAAAAGTTAAAAATTAGTTAAATGAAAGTTAAACAAAGGTTTAATGTCACTTTAAATATCCAATAATGAAATTTTAACAACCAAACCACTGATTTACTGCAAATGAGGTGAAGCAAAGTGAAAATTCACTTTGCAAAAAATATCTAATCATGTGCCATGAAAATAGAAAAAAAATATGGATTTTTGCTTGCACGTTAATGATTTATTGACATCAGCACAATATCACTTCATTTGCTAAGCTTAGTTAAAATTCACTTGACAAAATGAATATTCACTTAGCTTGGTGAAGCAAAAATCTTAGTGAATATTCACTAAGCTATGTGAAAATTCACTTTGCAAATAAATGCCATTTAGTTGGCTAAAGCTCTGTGTGTCATCAACAGTTGGCACTTTTTAAATAAAAAAAATGTCACCCCTTTTATTCATCCTTTGTTTAATTTTAGTATTACTGATCTCCTGCAGCCAATTACTGCCTACATACAGTCAGGGCTGGTGCTAAACTATTTTGCACCCTAAGCAATATAAGCTACTTGCACCCCCCCTCCCGTGGAACAATCCCCCCCCCCCCCCCCCCCCCCCCCCCCCCCCCGGGGCCGATCCCGGGCCGCAGATGGGG
>NW_017308296.1:47609-49538 GCF_000935625.1 Nanorana parkeri | reverse complement strand
GGTCTCTCAGTTATGCTCCTGTGCTCAGTGGGCAGTTGCTATAGCCAGCCTGCTATTGGCTTTTGCAATTTGAAATAGATGGGGGAGCTGTGGGGGGTAAATGGTCAAGGCTGCGCCCTATGTAGCAGTGCGCCCCAGGTAGCAGTGCACCCTAGGCAGCTGCCTAGTTTGCCTAGTGGCAGCACCGGCCCTGCATACAGTATACAGTATTTCATGCCAGAGATTTTTGCTTAGTATTTTTAGGGAAGATTTCCTAATAACGACAGTGCAGCATACCTGCATAATGTGTGTTGCAATGACCACTTAGAAGCCTGTGTGACAGGCTGACAATGCAAAAGTACAGTTAGGAGACAAGGACTGAAAGTTGTCACTTTAGAAGAAGTGCCTGAACAGGGATTTTCATGGCACTGTCACCATGTATTATTTTAAAGAAAGATTTAGATTAAAAAAAACAAATTAAGATGACATTATCATGTCAAAGGTTCTATGAGGGTCTCAGTGGTTGGGTTTCAATTTACCTCAGAAATCTGTTGCACCTCTGCCGATTCAATCACAACTCCTGATTATTACCCCTCTAGTATGTAAGTATTAATTGCAAATCCAGGCAAAAAGCTTAACTGAAGAAGTGGTCATGGGGACTTCTTAAGTTGCAATTGTTTTGTTAGGTGATGCTCCAGTTTCAGACAGCCGCAGGATAAGTGCAGATGTAAATAGTTGCAAACTTTCGGAAAATACGCACAAAATATGTGCAAAACTCGTGCAATCAGGAAAATAGTGCAAGCTCTGGTCAAAACAGGTGCACATGTTAAAGGAGCAGCTAAACATATTTGCACATAAAATGTTTTATCTAAGAGGCTAAAACTGCCGCAATTGCTTTGATAAATTCCCCCTTAATGTTCAATTATAATGGAAAGCAGGGACCAATATCTGCTCTTTGCTTGACACTATAGTGTTTACTCTATAATGTGCCTGCATTTTACAACTTTTTACAAAAATGAAGGTCCAGGTGAAGAGTTTTTGGTGTCCTATGGAGCAAGTCCATGATGAGTGTGATAAATCCAGGCTGTGTATTGCTAACGCTGGGGAAGGCACTGTGTGTATGTCTCTTTGTTTATCCTCCCATCCCCCATCCACACCTTGAGCAGTGCTGAGCCAGGTGGGCGCCGACGGCGGTGAGCACCGTGTAGCCTACCTCAGCTGCAAGTTACTACCATTACCCCGGGAGGTGGGGTACGCGGCTATTGAAAAGGAGTGCCTAGCGCTGGTATGGGCTCTGAAGAAACTACAGCCGTATTTGTATGGACGATCTTACACGGTGCTCACCGACCATAACCCACTGATTTGGCTCAACAGAGTCTCCGGAGACAACGGACGTTTGTTGCGCTGGAGTCTTGCCCTGCAGTGCAATATCGGCCGGGAAAGCAGAATGGCAACGCGGATGGGCTTTCCCGGCAAACTGAGATCTAGGACTGTGCTCCCGGACATCCCCTGGCTGACCCGTGTGGGTCTAGCCGGGTCTGCCGGATTATGGAACAGGGGGGGAGTATTGTGACAAATCCAGGCTGTGTATTGCTAACGCTGGGGAAGGCACTGTGTGTTTGTCTCTTTGTTTATCCTCCCACCCCCCATCCACACCTATCAGTTAAACTAATCAGCCCATTGTTAGACTCTCAGCTCGAAGTGTGTATTGGGACAAAGCACCCTCCTACAAAGTGGTTGATAACGGTTCGTTCTAGACCGGAGGGGGTGGGCTTCTTTCTATAAAACTCCAATGCTTGGTGTTAATAAAGGTTTGTGTCATTCTGCTTACCTCAAAATGAGTTCTGCCTGATCCTTGAGGTAATGGTAACAGGGTTTGGAATACATTCCATTTGGGAAGCCATATCACTGACGGAGGTGCTCAGTCGGGGTGCCAGGGAGTCCGTCACA
>NW_017308296.1:44181-47025 GCF_000935625.1 Nanorana parkeri | reverse complement strand
AGTCCCCGGTAATGATGGTAGGAAGAGGGGACGAGGAGGAGTTTGAGGTGCTCCACGAAGTGGACCCTGTGCAGGCAGCCGCTCTAGATAACCGCCAACACCATAGGCAGCCGGTGAAAGTGAATGGACGCCCCACTCAAGGGCTCCGGGACAATGGAGCCACCATCACACTAGTACAGCCGCGGATGGTGAGATCTGACGACCATACAGGACGGGCCATTACAGTACGAGTGGCAGGGGGAAAAATCATCCGAATTCCGACCGCCCGAGTATACCTGGACTGGGGAGCCGCTAACCGCAAACTGGAGGTCGGGGTGATGAAGAATCTGCCTGCAGACGTCCTGCTCGGAAACGATCTGGGGAATTTGGCTTCATCTTTCGTAGCGGAATCCTCATCCAAGGCATACCCGGTGACCACCCGGCAGCAGTCCAGACAGACGCGCTCTACATTCGATGATGGGACCCAGATGCCTCTACTTTCGGGTTGGGAGCAGTGCTGAGCCAGGTGGGCGCCGACGGCGGTGAGCACCGTGTAGCCTACCTCAGCTGCAAGTTACTACCACGGGAGGTGGGGTACGCGGCTATTGAAAAGGAGTGCCTAGCGCTGGTATGGGCTCTGAAGAAACTACAGCCGTATTTGTATGGACGATCTTACACGGTGCTCACCGACCATAACCCCCTGATTTGGCTCAGCAGAGTCTCCGGAGACAACGGACGTTTGTTGCGCTGGAGTCTTGCCCTGCAGTGCAATATCGGCCCGGAAAGCAGAATGGAAACGCGGATGGGCTTTCCCGGCAAACTGAGATCTAGGACTGTGCTCCCGGACATCCCCTGGCTGACCCGTGTGGGTCTAGCCGGGTCTGCCGGATTATGGAACAGGGGGGGAGTATTGTGACAAATCCAGGCTGTGTATTGCTAACACTGGGGAAGGCACTGTGTGTATGTCTCTTTGTTTATCCTCCCATCCCCCATCCACACCTATCTGTTAAACTAATCAGCCCATTGTTAGACTCTGTGCCATGAAGTGTGTATTGGGACAAAGCAGCCTCCTACAAAGTGGTTGATACCGGTTCGTTCTAGACCGGGAGGGGGTGGGCTTCTTTCTATAAAACTCCAAATGCTTTGTGTTAATAAAGGTTTGTGTCATTCTGCTTACCTCAAAATGAGTGCTGCCTGATTCTTGAGGTAATGGTAACAGGGTTTGGAATACGTTCCATTTGGGAAGCCATATCACTGACGGAGGTGCTCAGTCGGGGTGCCAGGGAGTCCGTCACAATGAGTATGCAGTGTTTTTTGCAAAAGAGTGGAGAATACACTCTGTGGTAAGAGGATAGGCCACACAGCATGACACTGTGCTTTATAAATGTGTTTTTTGTTTAGGCAGTGAGCCCCAGTAAGCCCCAGTAATGTCATACCACTGCGTTTAACCCTTTCGCTGCCAAGCCCTCTGGAACTTTTTGCACCTCAGCTGGCCACACCATTTTTGCTATTTTTTCCATTGATTTGATTTTCAATTGCTGCGTTGCTAGCG
The DNA here is from genome assembly GCF_000935625.1 of Nanorana parkeri. Lineage (NCBI taxonomy): Eukaryota > Metazoa > Chordata > Amphibia > Anura > Dicroglossidae > Nanorana > Nanorana parkeri. Next base: position 45,494 of record NW_017308296.1, on the reverse strand, counting down.
TTTGCAAAAAAAAACCCCAAACCATATATTTTCTGAAAGCGCAAGCCCGGTATAATAAAAAGATGATGCTACTAATACGGTAAATATCACTGATATGTACTGATCCTCCCCTCGCACACAGCCGCTGTCATCCTGAAACTGACAGGAGGAGAGCGGCTCCGATCTCCTCCCCGCCCACCGCTCTCTCTTGCCGCTCGATCATAGTGATCGAGCGGCTCACTCCTCCGCCCCCCCCTGCCAGACATTTATTTTTGGATCTCCGCTGCTTCAGCCCATACAGGCGGGGTAGAGCAGTGGGGATCCATGGAGACACAGATCCCTGCCTGGAGTGGATCCAGGCAGGGATGAGAGGCTCCAGATGCCAGCGGCCGTGGGGGGAGGCTGCCTGGAATTTTTGTTAATAGCTGTCATCAGCGGCTTGTGAGTGACCATAAACTTATAGCAGAACTGTAAATGCCACCGACGTAAGGCATACTGACCTTGCCATTTGGGAACAGTTTTGTTCGGCTGTATGCCTTATGGCAGTGGCAGGGAAAGGGTTAAATGTACCCCTTGGTAAATTAACCAAACCTATGTTTTTTGGGTGTGTGGATCAAATCTATGTACAAAACATATGGTGGTTACATTAAGTTACTGTTCATAAACAGTTGCAAATAAGCAGAAAAAAATTCCAGTAGACATGTAAATTTGGTTTTGTTCTAAATGGACATTTGTACAAATTTGTTTTAAATTAGGACATTTGGATGCATCTGAATTTCCAAAATTGAATGGGTCCGAATGCAAGAACTAATTTTTGTTTGGCTGTTCGGGGTTGCATTACAGGCATGGTCATGGGACTTCCTGTTGTGGATCGTGCTGAAATGAAAATTCGGACAAATACGAAATCCGAATAAGAAACCGATATGAATTTCAGATCCAAAATCCAAATCGATCTGAAACAAAACAAAATAATGTTTTTTGCGGGATTACATATCTAATTTCTAGAGTAAAGAATAGCACAGCAATGCAATACAAGAACGATCCAGTATGCTGATCCTTTCACTCCACTAGAACTAGCTACTCACTGTACTGAAAACACCAACCTTCATATGTGAATACCCCTAAGCCAACAGCAAGCTAAATGCCAGTGGCTCAGTAAAAGTTGATATTTGCAGTAAAATATAACTAATAGGCATTTAATTTACTAATCCATTGTGTGTCGTAAACAATTGAAAACAGCATTTGAAGTTACATTAACATGTTAAAGCTTACATAACAAGTTAAAGCTATAATTTAGTGATTGGGTGTGTGTATATATATATATATATATACAT
>NW_017308296.1:40495-43338 GCF_000935625.1 Nanorana parkeri | reverse complement strand
GGTGTGTGTATATATATATATATATATATACATATATATATAATTTTTTTTTGTATAGAACTACTTGTGTGTTGAGATCTGTGAGTATCTCTACACGCCTTAACATGCATATTGGGAATGAATGAAGGTTTCCAACTGCATACTGTTGAGAATGTCAAAGCTCTTTGTCAAAATGTATTAATTTGTTATTGTAAAGGCTCACAACTGTTGACATAAGTGGGCTGCTGTGTTGCAAGTAGATAGCAGTTAGACTAAAACAGATGAATGAAATCCAAAAAACTCATCTGATGTTCAGTGGCATTGGCCACTGCTTGATGTCATTGGAATTTTTGCTCTTGGAACTTCAATGATGACATAAAATGAAAGCAGCAGTTATCAACGCCTGACACATGTCCTGTTAGCTCCTAAATGCAAAGTTGTCATAGGAAACTCTTTTGAGATTGCCGAAGCAACCTGTACAATTTGCAGAACCAATAACCAATGTGACTCTACTATTGCAAATCCAATACAAGATAACATCTCAGACTGAAAGCCACATTTTGTCTCGTCTCTTTGGTATCTGTAGATAAGTGCAGAAGGGACAAACTAAATTGCCAATTTCATTCTGTTTCACAGGGGAATTCTTTTCACACTCCAAGCTGAAGCCCATGATGCACGAGTATTACCATGCAATGAAGAAGAAGCAAAGCAATTTTCACCACTATATTTGTAGCTTTAGATTGGAAAAATAAAGAACGGTCTCTATCTATTTGTCTGTCTGAGGTAATAATGGAGGTTACATTATCTGTGTCATTGGAATGCCAAAGTGGCATTTTATTTTCATTACCTCTGTAAAAAGCAAAATAACATTATGTTACAGGTGTGAAAGCAATAGCATATAAAAAAAGATTTAAATGAAAAAAAACAACTTTATACATAGAGAATATGACCTGGCCTGTGGGCAAGGCATGGAAAGAAATCACAAAAGGTTGACTTAATAGCAGAGAAGGGTAGAGACTATTCAATTATCAAAGTTAATGTTTACAAAGTATATGTTAATTTAGCAAAGGGTGAACCTGTTTTCACTTTGAATACCCAATTAAGGAATATTTAAAAAAAGTGGATTTTTGCTAGAACATGATTGGTGATTGGGTTTTTAAATAAGGTGAAACTAATGCAGCTTAATTTAACAGAATGATCATTCACTTTGCACAGTGAATGGTAACTGAGTTTTGTAAATAAGGTGTTCTGTCATTACATCTGTAACAAATCAACCCCATACTGTGGAAAAGGTGGATACTATAGAGTAGAAAACATGTTTTACAGCTGCTCTATTATGATTTGGAAAATATGTACAATTTTCTAAAGTTAATATATTATGTATATACTGTTGCTTTAATTTCACTTCTTTCTATGAAATAAGAATTCACAATCAAAACAAAGAAAAAAAAAGGCACAAATACAAAGAACACTTTGCAAACCAAAATGGGAAGGAAAGAGCAACAAATATGGTGAAATTAGGGGCACATTTTGCTAAGGTAACTTTGGAAATGTGGCAAAATCAATTTTACCAAAATCACGCCACTCATCTCTATTCATGAGTTTGTATTAATGTGTTTGGGAACTTATCCACTTCAGAAACAAAGTATATGCAAACTAGGAAATAAAGTGATACAAGCATTCTTGTGTATTTGCTCTGAGCATGCTGTGATTAGATAATCTAATGGCTGCTAACACATCTTTCAATGTCGAATACTAGACTCAATTTTACCTGCTCCACTTTTTACACAAAGTTGGTGAAATTGTTAAATGATTGTGTTTAATCATTTCAGTAGCTGTCCAGATGTTTTAATTAGACCAGAGTTCTTGATTAGCTAATGTGTTCATTTGAGCATCTCTTAATGCAATATGTGAATGCAATAGCTTACAAGAATACCCAACAAAACAGCATCCCAGTTTTCTGCTTATTCTTGCTGTTAGGATCTATGGGTAAGCCATGAAATAGCAAAGCTAAGATTGTTTTACCTCTTCCTACACCTTCAGGTGTACTGCCCTTTCTACTTTACTCTGTGGCCAATGTTATCCAATGTACAACTTAACTGTTAAGTTGACAAAGGTACTTAGTTGTCCACACCTACAGATTTTTTTAAAGTGATTTGTACATTTTAACAACATTTTGTACCAGTCATAAAGGTACTGATATCATATGCAGATCAAAAGTTACCTCTGAAACAGCATAAATACAATGTAACAATAATGTAGTTTTGTTATATTTTTGCATGAACTTCTGAAGTTATGATTACTGTTTAAAAGCTCTACACTAAGGAGCGACAGCTTCAACCACTGACGTGATAGAAAGCAAAACAAAATGGCAGCGATGATTTGCTGGCAAAAGTGGTGTTCGGTTCTAATTCGAACTTTCGAACATGAGAAAAGTTCTAATTCGAACTTAGAACTCAATGCAAGTCTATGGGGGTAGAACTCAGAAAATTAAATGTCCCCATTTTGAAGCCTTATATGCAATTTATTGGCCATAAAAAGTGTATGGGGATCCGGGGAACTGCCCTGGGGGACATGTATCAATGAAAAAACACTTTTAAAAAATACAATTTTTAAAGGAGCAGTGATTTAACATCACTTAAAATGAAACATTAAAAATGAAAAATTCCTTTACATATGGTGCCTGGGGGGTCCCCTTTCACTGACCGTAAATTGGCGCATCTGTATGATGTATAGAACCTGCTGCAGCAAAAATTACATTTATATACATTTTATTGATATTTATATAGAACTCTAATATATACAGAAGTCTGATAGATAGATAGATAGATAGATAGATATATAGTCTATATATATATATATGT
>NW_017308296.1:35884-40144 GCF_000935625.1 Nanorana parkeri | reverse complement strand
TAACTATCTATAACTCTCTATCAATCTGCTGTAACTAACTATACTAGAACCCTCTCTCTCTATCTCCTACAACACACTACATAGGGCCGCGGTGTCAGCAGCCTTATATAGTGTGCTGCAGGGACTTAGCTGTGAGACATGATTGGGCAGAGTCATCGTGACTTTGCCCAATCATGGCTCTATATTTGTACTGAGCCCTGATTGGCCCTGAACTGTAGCCAATTACCGTTTCGGACGGCGCAGTGCATTGTGGGATGTTCCGCGGTCAAACAGACCGCGGACATCCCGTGGATGTCCCGTTTTGTTGGACAATTCATAATATTGGACATTTCTTTTGATTTTTATTCTCATTCTTCTGGGCGTTTTTTGTTTTGAAGATCGGAGAGCTTTAAGAACTTTGGGTGCATTTGTTATATTATAAGTGCATACTTCTACTTATTTTCGAAAGAAAACAACACAGACTGTTTTATATTGTGATATTTTTATTTTTCACATATATGACACATGTTTATTTAATATTTTTTTCACATATATGACCATGTTCTTTGAAGATTTTTGTTTATTTATTTAATAAGGTTCATGTATGACACGCCTTTTATGACACCTGCTGACACATTTTATAACGTACTATAAGTTTTTACACAAATATTTATTATATATACACTGTTTCACGATTGCTTGACACGGAGGTGACACCATATGATCCCTACCGTTATCTAATTTCCTGAAGGGCATTTAGCGCTGTACACTTCATTACACCATTATTCTGTAGGCTTTTAGCCTGAGTTCAGCAGCTTTTTTCCTTTTTGGTTTTAGAAATCTTAGCTCTGGGGTCATATTAATATCTATTTTAAATTTTAATCCATCTTAATTTAGTTTTACTATTTCCGTTAGCGCAAGTTAGTTTGGTTCACAGTGAAATAGATATACTCTAATTTTTTTTAATCAAACACTGGCTGGTGGGGGTCCTGTTGAAAAAATGTCCTAGCCAAAGTGTTTAAAGACTGTTCATTTACTCACTACAAATTTTTGAGTGTTTTTCAGTAAAATTAACACAATCTAATGATTTTTTTAAAAGGAAAAGTACAACACTGCATTCACACTGGGAAATATATTAACAACATACATTTTGAAGCAGCAAAATAGGTGCCTATTGTATAGCCCTGGGGATAGCACACACATTTCTGCTGACTCCTCATAGCCAATTGGAGGGGAGAGGCCAATAATAGTGGAGGAGGAAGATGAAAATGGCACAGGAGCAACACTAGAAAGGCAAGTGGCTGCTATGCTCCCTTAAAAAGTAGGAGGAGGGGGGGAAGGGTGCATTAGCATGCCCAAAAGAACTTACTACTATGCGCCTTAACAGGCCAAAAATAAATGCATCCTTGAGGAGGTAGAAGTGGGTGAAAGGGTGCATTAGCAGGCCTAAAATAAATGGATGCTATGTGCTCTTGAGGAGGAAAAGTGTGCATTAGCAGTTGCCCTAAAAATGCCTGCTATGCACTCTTGAGAAAGAGGAGGGAAAGGGTACATTATTAGTGTTCAAATTCAATGGTTGCTAGGTGACCTTAAGGAAATGGGGAGAAGAAAGGTGCAAGGTTCAAAGAATTAAATAGTTCAGAGCTTCAGTTTCCTTTTGGTGCAGATGAAGGATGGCCTCCATAGTATCACTTCATTACTGTGACTGCCCCTCACAAAAGAATGCTCTCAGCTTTCAATCAAATGTGCTGGCAGCACATAGAGGGCTGCTTGGATTTTAAAAAGATAAAGCTCAGGTGTAACATTTTAATGGTGTTTATGGCCCTGAAACCTAGGTTACCCATTAGATAACCTGGGGCACATACCCTGGGTGCCAAGGCCTAGCAACCTGTACAATTTGCAGAACCAATAACCAATGTGACTCTACTATTGCAAATCCAATACAAGATAACATCTCAGGCTGAAAGCCACATTTTGTCTCGTCTCTTTGGTATCTGTAATATACAGATTACTGACCTGTTACTGACCTGTTGTGACCTGTTGGAACTAGCTATGTTGGTAAATTAAATATGCATGGTCTGATTCTTGCCTAGTAGTACTGCACAGGGCATACTATTCTTCTCTCTCAGTATAGATCTACGAGTCTGCTTAGACTAATAAAAAAAGACTGCAGCTAAAGGATCTGAGGAGCATTAATTTGTAAGATTTACTCGCTGTAAAATTTCATATACTGGTAGCAATTACAGGAAGAATTTCCAGATCTATAAATTAAACAGTTATAACAATATGGATTGATCATGAAATACACTTTCAAGTCCAGTATAGTGGTGTTATATTTTCTATTCATTTTCCTAGTTTATTCGTTTTATATATACGTTTTATAATATCAGTATCTTCCTAGAAAATGTAACAGATCTTTGTACTGAACGTAACTAATTGAATGAATCCAGATCATTAGACACTTCTTTGGAAAGCTAAAGCCTCTGGCTTGAAGCCAGACACTTGTTAATGAGTTGTAACCACCATGAAGGGCAGGACTTTGCTTTCCTTTAGAAATTGCAAGTTAACATTTTACAGGGTGAAACATATTCTATGTGTGCAGATACAACAGTTATGGCTATGTACATGTAATATCTCAGACTTGCTATAACTATGTACATATGTGCATGCCCAAGAGTATTTTTTTATGCTATTATTATGCTATACTATTAATATTATGTAAATCATTTGTGTGTTCTGCACATGTTTGTATGTTTTCTCCAGGTGTTCCAAAACAGGTGCCCAAAACTTACGATTATAGTATATCTGAAACCAAGAAATATATTGCAGCTTGCTGGTCCACAGATGTTGTGGCTGCATGTGTGTTCTTTTTTAGGCTTTTTTTCTATATTTTCACCTGGGGATCCTGCCGCTAACACAGTTTCTGCCCTAGAATGACTATGCTTACTCAGTGTACTGACTATGAAGGAGCACCATTGTCCCTCTTGGCTGTTTGCTTCTGTTTTGTACAAACTACTCATCTCCATAACATAGGGGGAATATATTTTGTAGTTGACTGACTGATTGGGATTTCAAATCAACAGGGGAGAGAAAGTTGGAAGATTTCTGTAAGGAACAACAGAAGAGAAACAGATCACCAGCACTCAGTGATATCATTAAACATGTCCATTTAATTGGACAAAATATCACAGTAACAGCAACCCAACGTTTCGGGACCACACAGGGTCCCTTCCTCATGGCAGAAAAACGTGACAGCAAAGAAACATTTAAAACTCACATATATACCCCCCGTGAAGTCTACCAATTAGCAATGCAACACCTCCAGTGACATCATCATGGTGGAAAAACCGCCATGTTTGAGTGAACCAAAAAGAAAAATTATTGAAGCAGTATACCAAATAATCATGGCATGCCATGCCTGATGGTACGATGATTCCTGGTAGGGTCAAGGATGCAGTGTGAGTGGGCCGCCTGTGCTCCGGTAAGAAAGGGTGGTATCATCTCTATATTCGTATCGGAGATCGAGGGGAATCGCATAGATCCCCGCCCCTTCAGCTCCAATGCGCAAGCGTGAACGATCTATGTAACCATGTTGCCATGGGAGCGGGAAGAAGCGTCTCCCACTCCTCCGGCAATTGAAGAGCATACCAGCGGGGACAGCACAATCAGGTGGCGATGGAATGATCATGCTAAGGCTCAGGATGTAATGCAGGTGGATAGCCAGCGCCCAAGTAAGGCATGATCTCAGCATTCATATTGGGGATCGAGGAACACAACATAGATCCCCGCCCCTTCGGCGCAAGTGCGCAAGTGCGGACGATCTACGTCATCTGTTACTATGGGGATAGGAGGAAGTGTCTCTCCCAGTAGCCACAGATCGCATCAGCGGGGACAGTACATTCAGATGCTGGATAAAGTGTGGAAAAAAACAAATTAAATGCCATAAACTAACACTGCAGACCGGACCCAGCAGGCACTAAAAACCCATCAGGATGGCAAATAAGTTTAACAACCAAAGTATTAATGTGACATACAGTACTATACTAATGTAGCATACAATAGAAAAAAGGATAAACACCAAAGAGCATAAGTTAAGGGGATGCAAAACAAGACAAAACAGAGAAGAACAAACAACAACATAGATGTTATCAATTGGATATTACACTCACCAAGCTAATGACCATGTGTTGGCATGGTATAGGGGACCATCCAATATATCCCATAAAATGCAACCCATATAAATGGATTATCAATACAAAAATATATATGCATAATCAGTAC
>NW_017308296.1:0-35826 GCF_000935625.1 Nanorana parkeri | reverse complement strand
CGTGCCACAGATGTGTCAATGGATGGTCAGTGTAAAACATCACAAAAGAAAAAGCGAGTTACAGTATAGTTAAATATCTATGTAACACAATACTGTCTTAGTCAACCAGGAAACAAGATAAGGATAGAGCGGTATTTAGACCCCCCAGGCTTGACTGTATTTAATGTGTGGATCCAAAAGGCCTCCCTACGTAATAGAGTATTGTCTATATTGCCACCTCTATAAGGTCTCAACACATGTTCGATGACCATTGCCCTAAGTTCATGTGTCTGATGATTAAATTGGGCAAAATGTATCGCCACCCGTTTATTTGGATCAAGATCCTTCCCCATTCGTTTATACTCAATCGCCAATTTTATGTCACTTTTGTGTTTTTGGTAACGTTTCTTGAAGGGATTGATAGTTTTTCCACATTTACTAGGGAACAAGGACATTTAAGTATATAGATGCAATAATCAGAAATACAATTCATATAGCCATGAATGGAGTATTTCGTCCCTGTATAAGGGTGACAAAAAGGGGTTGATTTACTAACCTTATAAACACACCACGAACATGTATACACCTCTGTAGTGTGTTCCCTCCCAGCATGATCTATGGGTGGAATCTAAACACCTTTGTAGTGTGTACACACCCAGCAGGTGTGTTGTGCAAAGCCCTGCCCTGAATTGCAAGGTGATGTTGTGTAAATTAGCTCTACATTGTGTTGCTTGCGTTGATGAATGCAGGAATGTAAATGCATGAGCTAACCATTTTTGTCTAAACTGTGAAGCAGCATTATATATGCATCATGTGCATGATTTTTCCATATATGGCATTAGTGGAAATATGCTTATAGAGACTTTTCGGTTGATAAATACGCTTTGCTGTGTAAAAATCACACGCACCTGGTGCGTGCGTGTGTTTAGGTTAGTGAATCACCCCCAAAGAGTCACCAGTGATCAATGAATTACAGATGCTACAATTGTAGCATCTGTAGCAGCCCTGTTTAGTGGAAAACCTATGTGGCGGGGTGTCGTACTTGGTATGAGGATCAGCGCAAACCAAGTAATCTTGAAGAGATCTGTTCCCAGAATAAACTGTGCGTGGTATATGTTTAATAGTGGGGACCAGAGTTCTATCAGCTTTGAGAATATTCATATTACGTTGTAATATACGTTTCACCAAATGTGAATATGAATGGAAATTAGTAACAAACAAGGTATTTATTGGGACGTACCTCTTTAGATTTAGGTGCTTGCAACCTGGTTCTTGCAACTCTAAGTGCATGATCAAGCACATGTTTGGGATAACCTCTACCGCTACATTTATTGTACATCTTCTGTAATTGAAATTCACAGTCAGTGGGATCCGAACATATGCACATAACCCTGACAAACTGGTAAGATAAGTACTTCACAAAGAGCAAATATATACATAAGTATACCATAAACACACAAAAAACATACATAAAATCACAATTATGATAACTGCATATAAGGTGGTAATACATGTGCTTATCCCTGTGATGCTGGATGCTGGACAGAAGGGGGCAACAGTGTGCCATGGCCAAAGGGCGGCAAGGAAGCACAGGAGGGTGAGAAAAATCGCAAAAATGTAAAAAGCCAATCTGTAAAATGAAAATGAAAAAAGAGGGTACTCAAAACTAATAAGTATTTGTGCTCCTACTGCTTGAATGCCTTATATTGGGAACTGAATATACAAACTGTAAGCTAAGAGAAATAAGAGGAGCTCAAGTGTTGCTAGCCCCACTTCTAGATGAAGCATCTGGTGAAAAAATAGATGGAAAATGTGCATATAAGGGACGCCACTATATGGACTCCAGCTAGTAGTAAAAATAATCCAGCAATAGACTTCTGGCCCTAGCCCTATTATCTATAGTCAGTTTGTAATTATACGCTGCAACAACCACATAAATATATTGAACTACCAACACTCAATCCCTAAATATAAGGGAGAGGAAGAGAGGAAATGCCCCAAATTAATACTATACACATACACACACGGCTCCAGAGATCTTAATGACATGTCAGCCAACATAATACCTGAAACCCAATTAAAATATACAGTCCACATATGGAGCACATACAGAGCGAGCCCCCCCCCCCTTTTTTTGCAGTTATTATCATTTTGATTTTATGTATGTTTTTGTATTTTTTGTGAATGGTGTACATTTGGTATGGTATATGTAAGGTTTGATGTATGTTTGGTATGGTACTGCGAAGTGCTCACCTTTAGCTATCTGCACGTCCTTTCCCTGAAGAAGCTTAGCAGCTTCTTCAGGGAAAGATGAAATGGATTGGGAAGCTATTGGATATCCCCAGCATACATCGATGGACTTTTCATGTATACCACAATTACGTTATATATTATAAATTAATGTTGTAATTATGACTGTGGGTTATCCATTCTGGACATATATTGGGACAAGAATATTGACAACATTATCGTTCTTAACAACTTTTAAACTTTTGTATAATAAAAATTGGATGTGAGTTTAATATTTTGTTGTGCACAACCTTTTCTGTACCTTTAAAGCCCTAACTTGAGATTTTCCATTATCTATCCAAACGCTTCTCATTGGTCAGCATTGTCAGAAGCATATAACATTTATTATGAGCCAATTTTTTTGTAAAATATAAAATATGGGGTCACATTGGTTAAATAGATAACAAACATGTGAAACCTTAAAATTGCATGCACCCATGAAATCGCAAAAAACTACCATACCCAAAATTGGCCACATGCTTTAACAGCTTTTACCGCTCATCAGTTTAGTGTTAACAGTAATTGATGGCCCTAAATGTATTGCTCGCGCACCAATGTTTGTGGTGATATATAACATGTGTGGTGCAATCATTGTTTTCACATGTAGGCACACCCGACACATGTTTGTATGTGCTTGTACGTGTGGTAGGGCACATTAAAAAATGTGTTTTTATAAAAAAAATGATATGTGACTTTGATATTTGTAAACTTTTTTTTACACTTAACTTTATTGCTATCACATAGGGGGCTAACAAACCTCCCTATGTGATAGCACAGATACAGTGACAGGTCCTCTTTATGGAGACATCAGGGGTCTATTACCCTGAAAGAAGCCTATAAAGCAAAGATCTGCTTCACCAGCTTCTTCTAAAGCTTGCCATACACCTATAGATTTTCTGCAGATTTTCTATGGTCAGATGGAAGAAGTGCAACACATTCCTCCATCTATGCTAAACTGTGTGGAGGAATCTTCCACTGGGCAAAACACCTGAACAATGCCTGCATCCTGTCAGATTGTTCAGGTATTTTGACAGCCAGCAGGGCCGACTAGCAAGATATTGATGCTTGGCAGCGAGAGATTCCACCATTCACACAGTTTAATGTAGATGGCGGAATATGTTGCACTTTTTCCATCTGATCATAGAAAATCTGAAGAAAATCTATAGGTGTATGGCCTGCTTAAAGCAACAGCAGCCTGGAGAAATGACAGGCTAAGTGATCTGAGGGGAGGTCAGCTGATGGAAGTGTGCTGATCTACCTCTGATCTCAGTGCAGAGTCCCGCTGTTCCGATCCCAGGCCTGCACAGGGGACAGTAGAGCCTGGCATAGCCAGAAGTGGTGGCAGAGGGGGAACCTGCACACTCCCACACATAATACAAGCAATCAGGCAGCTCTATAGCTGCCCAAACACCTATATGTAACAGCCATTGTTGGCGGATTAAAATGTTTGAAGTGCCCTCCTACTTGAGTACACGCTAGGGGGCATACATAAGCAGAAAAAAGAACTACTTATTCACAGCAGTCCGTTGTGAAGAGCATGCTATCCATTTGTTTATATACAAAGGGCAGACAGCAAGCAGTTAATTTTGGTAGATTTAGCTTTGCAGTTTTATTAAAAAAAAAAAGAAAAACTTGATGGAAGAGAAATGAACTTTAAATAAAGTGACATTGCATGACTTCACTATTTTTTTACTATGCCATAAAAACCTTATAAAATTAATAATTTATTTAAAACCAAAAATAACTATTTGTTTAAAAAGCTGAATGTGTCAATAATAAGTAGGCACAGTAAAACAGCATGCTGGGGGTGGGGCAGACAGGCAATTATATGTTGACAATTAACAAATTGCTAACTGCTTTAGTATAATAGGGGTATAACAATTTGCCTAGTAATAGGGTCACACAGAGAGTAAAAACAGGACTGTATATCATATACATAAGCAAAACCTTAGCCATCAATTTAAATGGAACATGTTGGATATGCTATTTTATTATTTTCTTTCTTTACATGAGGTCCATAAGGCTGTTTTAATTGGGGACAAATCTGAAATGCTTTTAAAATTAACAATTCAATAGAGCTTAGACAATTACAGTATTATCTCTGTTGGGTGCATTCTTCTTAGGAGATGTATTGATTGCCACACATTCATGAGGCTGTATTTTTAATAAGTCTATGGCAGAAATCAATTTGTGGCATTTGATGCTTTATGCACACTTTGCAGGAACCATTTCAGCTGTAGAGAATAGATTTGGGTTAGCATATTCAAGAGGCCATGTTACACAAATCCAAGCCAGTACAGATAAGTTAAATGATTTATTTTTAAGTGCTTTCTGTACTATTCTGTACTTATTCTTGTGCTAAAAGTTCAATAAACCCATCATTTAGGAATATATGTCTATAAAGATATTATTGATTAACAAATGTGACATTGATCACACATTTGTCAGTTATCCATTGACTAGATTTATAAAACATGCACATTACAGATTCCTAACAAGCAGTACAAAAATGCTGAAACAAGCCATCCCTGACCTCTCTAAGTGCTTTTAATGTGAAGTTATTCCTTTTCAAAGATCACAACAAAGACTTTAGAGTTGGGTTGCAGTCAGTTTCTAACAGCTTAGAAACACCTCCTGGTTGTCTATAAAAGGGGGCTGGTAGCCTTCCAAGATTCTGGTGCAGCAGAAAGCAATAGGGAAAGAGCCCTGGGCACACGATCAATGCGTCCAGAGAGAGTGATTGATTCCTAAACGAATGTAATTGTATCACATATGATTACATGCGGTGTCTCAGCATTCTGCCACTTTCAAATGCAGCGGCTGTCACCCGATCGTTAACTTGAACGGTGCCAGCTGCCTGTTGTAAACAGAAGATTTAGAATTCCTGCTGCAGGAAATCGCGAGTTCCTGCTGCAGGAATTCCAAATCGCACCAACTTAGTAGATGTGAATGAGGGTTTATTGAGCGATTTATGTATGGAAATATACTTTTTTTTTTTTAAATAACAGGAATTGTGGGAAGAAGGAAGTGTATGGTGAGTGCTGGTTTTGTCTGTGCAGAAAAGAGCCATGACAAAGCAGTTTTTTTCACATTTTTACATTAAGGTTCTTGGCCTAAAGTTTCTGATCATGCGTAGGCAAGGTGGGAAAATACTTTATTCCTGTAGAAGATACTGGGCTCATGCACTGCTGGCCCAACCTCTTTCTAAAGGGTCGTTTACCAATGCATTTGGGCAGATGCAACATTATCCTGAAAAGTTTTTTTTGCCTATACACACGTCTGCCCAGCCCTTTAATTTTCTACTGGATTGAGTTGATCCCTTCATTCAGAAGCAGGAAGCAAATTTAAAGAAGCCATCTTATCAGAGTAAAAGGCTTCTCATTACCACATGATGAGTAATGGTTTGATTATAATAATTATAAACCATAATTATCAGGATGTCTTTGGTTTTGGCTATGTTGTTTGCACATGTGACACATGTTTACAACTAAACTCCAGGCAAAAAAAAATGTTTTTTGCACTTTAGCTTGGTGCAGAATGCTATGCATTTTGTGAATAGAATGCAAGATGTTTTATGAATGGGTGAGGGGGGGAGGAAGGGGAAGTGTAGCAACACTATCACTGTACTACATGGGAAGTCACAGAAGCAGAGTCAGAAATTCAAAGCTGACATTAAATCTGTCATGAAGACAACTCAGATTTGTAGCCAGCAGCCCTCTGGATGTAGTATATCCAGCATTAGAGGAAACTTAGCTGGACCATTCTAAATTGAAAAACATGTATTTTTTTCTCTGGATTTTAACAATGATCCACCAAAAGAAGGTGATTATTGAGTGCTAATTTGCGAAGTAGAGTATTGTGTAGGTTTTCTACTGGGTCATGTGTGAGTATTCTCACACACAATAACCGATATGGCTTTACAATGGAGCAGCCAATGTAAAAATGTACATTACTTTTTTGACTGCTTGGCAAGTGGTTATTACAGTTGCTCCCATACTCCTTCCATTTAAAGAGGAACTTTACCCATGTCTTTAATATGACAACAAATACACCTTTGGAAATGTTTAGTAATGGCAATCTACAAACAGATCCTTCTGGATAATTGCATTTTTTTTTTAATTCTTTGAATACCTTATATGAATACCTTTTCTTCCCCCTTCTTCTGACAGTGGCCATTTTCGCAACGCTTGGGCAAATTACATCATTTGTGCCAAAGTGGACCCAGAAGTGAATGAAATCTATTTGTAAGTAAATAAAAACATGTTTGTTTAACTTATGAATGTAATATGATTTTATATCAGCATGCAGAGCTGCATGCTAATGTGATTTTTAGTGAAAGGGGAAAAATTTCCACTTTAAGGATCACAACAGTAAATTTTGTTCTCATATACACATAGAGACAATTTCCTTAATTTATAATTTTGTATTCACAGATGTCTGGCCCCTGGAGAGTTCCTCACATCCCTGCACTATGGGGTCTATTCACGAAGCAGCCGAAGGATCTAGCCGTAGCTTCGGGCGATCCTTCGGCTAAATTCGGCCCCAGGACCCCTTTTGTTCAGTAGCCCTCTGCTGCAGTTCTCCATCAGGTCCACCATCAGGATTGACAGCAGCAGAGGGCGGGTACAATGCTAGTTTGCTATTGCAAATTGAAATAGCCAATAGGAGTCTAGCAATGCATTCCTATGGCCACAGTGGGGGTTTTTTTCCGATTCCGACACGAGTCCGTGTCAGAATAAGAAAAAAAAAAGAAAAAGCAGTGTTTCTTTCTTTGGCGGCCGGGAGCGGGAGACTCCCGGAGCTCTCGGGAGAGTCAGACTTTTTTTTTTCATGGCAGCAGAACCACCGGCCAATAGAAAACTATTGGGCGGCGCTAGCTGTCATTGCTAGCTCCGCACAATAGTTTTCTATTTTAATTTTTCTACTTTAACAGTTTTTCTGTTCTGCTCGATCCCAGAGAAAGACCGAGCAGAACAGCCGAGCCGAATGCCGCTCGGCGGCATTCGGCTATTCACTCACTGCTGTTCGGCATCTATGAGAATAGACCGAACAGCAGCAAGTAGCCTGCCGGAGGTCGAACTCCTTCTGCACTTTGGGTCGACCCGGAGCCACGTGAAGCCACCCGATGTACGGCTGATTTCAGCCGATATACAGCTAAAATCAGCCGTACCAGCTTGAAGTGAATAGCCGAACAGCGTTCGGCTCACTTCGCTTTAGGTCAGTCATTCACTCGGCTGCCTACGGCAGCTTAGTGAAAAGACCCCTTTCTGATGGAAAAATACACTGTCCCCAAAATGATGCATCAGACTTGTCAAGTCATCTGGAATGCATTGAGCATGGAGTTTACGCCACTGCCATCTGAGGATATGTGGGGAAAAAAAATCAAATTTCTGTGAAGCTTCAATGTTCTTAATTTTCTTAATAATCAGTGCCCTGGATAACAAACATACCTATCCAGTTGCTTCCAAAAATTATCAGCATTGATCAATTACATGGTACTTTCTATAGTTCTAATGGTAGGGGCATATAGCAGCTGCAATTTTATTGCTATGGATGTTGGGGCTTACGGTGGAGCTTCCGATTCCAAAGTGTTCAGGGCCTTACCTATATGAAAAGGAATAGTGGAAGCGACCTTCACCACTCCCAGCCCTTTACCTGTTACAGCTGGTGGTGAGCCATTATTGTTCCTTGGTTACAGGTGAGGCATTTTCACTGTCTACTAACTTCAAGTGATTTTGCATGCCTGAAGAAGGAACCAGATAGGGTTCTGAAACGTTGCCAAACACTGTGAGACTACCTAAATTATATAAAGAAGATTTTATGCAAGGAATTTCAGAGTGCCAGTGATTCCTTCATTTTCTCACACACTGTAATCACACGGGAGGTAAGTTGTACATTAATTGCATGGTGCTGTGTGAACCGTGTCTTAGTCCGTTCACACCAAGGTCATGAGATATCAGGGAACACACCTACCGTGCATTACAGTGCAGTGAGTGCATTGTGTTTGCATTCATTTGAATGGCACCCCAGATGCACTTCCTGTCTGCACTGTGCAGTGCAGTACTGCACTACTGTGCTTTGTGTTGCATTTCAAAAATGTAGTGAATGCGCTACATTTTTTTAGCTGCAACAGAACATACACTATTGTGGTACCAGGCATTGCAAGTGAGAGGTGCATTTGGGGGTGCCATTCAAATGAATGGCAACACAATGCACCTCCAACACTGTAATCACATGGGTCACTACCATGTGTTAACCGCATGTTAATGTGTAAACCGGCCCTATATGCAGAAACTAAACTCAGTTGTATAATCAACAAATAATACATCAAATCACTAAAAGTGTTTAAAAATAGTGGTCTGAAAAGTGAATTCAGGGACTGGAAAACATTACCCGAATGTGATATTTTTATCATGCACATATTCTGGACTTCATGGAACTCTGGAATAGGGATGAGCCGAGTGTTCGATTCAAACATGAGTTTGAATCGAACATCGGCAGTTCGAGCGTTCACTGAACACCGAACTTTATGGGATGTTCGCGGTTTGTTCGACCACGGACATTCCATTATGGAAAATTAGCTCTGATTTGTTAAAGTCTTGCACCTGACCACGTCAGGTGCAAGACTTTGCCCAATCACTGCTCATTATTGAATTAGAGCCATGATTGGGCAAAGTCATGATGACTCTGCCCAATCATGGCCTGCCTATCAGATGTCAGTAAAGCACACAATTGGGTGGAGCTAGCTGTGACAGCTAGCTCCACCCAATTGTGTATGTTTGGCTGGCATCTGACAAAATGACATTATGCAAACGGGATGGCGGGTTTAAAAAAAAAAATATTTCTTTTTATGTTTTATTGTTCTATTTTTTATTTTGTCGTCGTGGACAACACTGGAGGCCGTGATTGACCCTGGATTACGTCAGTGGATCTATTTTTTTTTTTAAATAAAAGACTTGTCAAAAACATGTCTTTTGCTTTTTTTTTTTTCAAATAAAGGATTTTATCAAAAGTCTGGACTTTTTAATAACTATTTTATTTAAACCTTTAGTGAATGGGTAGGGGTACAAGTACCCCTTACTCATTCACAAGGGAGGGGGGTGGCATCTGAGTGCCCCCTTAATTAAAGGGGTACCCCTATGCAAATAAGCCCCCTTGCCCACAGACCCCCACAACCACTGGGTCAGGGTTGTGTGGACGAGGCCCTTGTCCCCATTGGCACAGGGACACCCTCCCAGTGCCGAGGCGCATGTGGCCTGGTGTGGGAGGGAGGGGGGGTGCTCGCTCGTTTAAAAACGGTATGTTTGTTTTGTTTTTTTGGCATTGATTCCTGTCCCCCAGGGCCCCTGGGGGACCCCCATACACCATTTATGGCCAATAACTTGCATATAAGCCCTCTTCAAGGGGACATTCATTTTCCAACGTTCGACCCCCATTGAATTGCATTGAGGTCGAGTTCGTATTCAAACTTTTCGGCCGTTCGAATGTTCGAATACGAACCGAACACGGGGGTGTTCGGCTCATCACTACTCTGGAATAGAAATCTGCCAAACAGCATACCGGCAGCTTGCTTTAATATGCCGAGTTGAGGCAGATATTTATGCGCGTATAGGCAGGCATTTACCATGAAAATGTGCTTGAATGTTGAAGTTGTCTGAAACACTGCATGTGCATGGGCTCTTCGCTCCTCCAGACTGCCACCAACAGTGCTCTGCAAGGTAGGGATTTCTAAATTGGAAGTTTTATGTTAGTTTTATGTTAGATAATTATAATACCAAATTATTCATATCATTTGTGTAGGTTTCCAATAGGTTTTTTTTATGTTAAACACTCTTTAGATTTCTCTCTCGCCACATATATATAGATAGATCTATATATAAATCTATCTATCTATCTATCTATCTATCTATCTATCTATCTACATAGATAGATATATTTATTACCTTTCTATTTGTTACTTTGGAGCAAGTTTATACTTAACATAACTAGCTGCTTGACAATATCTCTCACTGAATTCTAAAAGGACTGAATTCTAAAAGACCAGAAAATATGAGACATAGTGTCAGGAGCTTGTTTGCATCTCCAACAGGTCGAGGGGATAGACTTGTTCATTTTATGTAAGACATAATGGACCCTATGCCAACAAGCAAGAATCTTGTACCCCTGCTCCTGATGTTTGCTCACCATTAAGGACTTACTGTATGTGCAAAGCACAGTGCAGTATCTCTTTGTTGTGCTGTGAAGGTCCTACCCAACTCAGCTTCCCAACTGTGAATGAAAGGAGGACACAAATATGTCGAGGTTATGGAGAGAAGTTTATAAATTAAGGATAAAGAATGTCGTATGGGTTCCCTTGCCTGACAGATAGAATCAAAAGGTGCTCAGTGGTCTCGACAGCTCCCGCACCCCAGGGATAGAGAGAAGAAAATGACAGAGTTGATATGCACTCCAAAAATCCAGTGGTGGAGACACCAAAGCATGGATAGACTCTTGGGACATCCAGGAATAAGGAGAAATAAAATCCTTCAGGTGAAACTTCCATTCCAACAGCAAGCAACGGAAATTGTGGTTATCTAATCCCGATGGAAAGCCCGGATCACCCAACACCAGAGTCATAGGTGAGGGGAAGGGGGAAACTGTAGTAGTCCGAAAGACTAGTCTCACCACCTTGATTGTGGGGACACTGGTGGGGTGAGAAGAAAGCTCAGATGGCACTGGGGAAGAGAGCCAAGGGAAGACCGTAGCAGGGGAATAGGATTCAGCCATCTCCATAACCACCCATTGTTTATGTTGGGAGTTACAACACCAGTCCAACAACCTAGTAAAGACGGGCTGCCTTATAATGCATGCAAACATCCAGCAGACCAACCACTCCAGCCTGTTTAGAAAGAATCAGCAGTATGTAGGCCGGTAAAGGACCTTTCTGTGCTCACACAAAAGAAACAGAGACGATGAAGCTGGGAGAAGAAATGCAGTGGCAGCTTAATTGGAGGGGCCTGTAGTAGATACAAAATCCTAGGTAAAACTGTTATCTTCAAAGCTGCACACCGACCAAACCAAGTCAGGGTGAGCTCTTGCCAATTAAATAGATCCGTTTTTGCCTCAGCCAGTAGGGGCTCAAACTTAGTGTGAAACAACTGGCCTGGGTCCACGGTTATAAGAGTTCCCAGGTACCGGATATAATGAGAAGCCCAACAAAAAGGGTATTGTAATTTGATAATAGACATGTGCGATTCGGTTCGTTCCGAAATTCGTTTTGGACGAATTTTCGGAAATTCGGAGATTCGGATGCATCCGAATTCCGAATTACAGCTAAGACGAATGCAAACGAATCCGAAATTCCCGATTTCCCGAAATTCGTTATTGGACGAATTTCGTTGCACCATTGACACCATTTTACCTCTTTCCAGAGTCAGGATCAGGATGCAGCGCCCCCGCCGACCCGCCCGGCGCCCAACAGATGGGCGGAGCGATCCATGACGTCACGGCTCGCTCCGCCCATTTGACATCCTCAGCTGTCAACTGCTACATATTGCAGTCATATATATCAAATGCTTCTATACTTAAAGTACAGAGGCTATAGAGTAGAGGATAGAGGTACAGGCTTGCAAGTGATTGCCATTGTGAAGTTTGCTGGTTCAAGTCCAGGCATTGGAGAGTAAAGTTTTTTTTTGTTTTTTTTTATAAACGAATTTCGTCCGAAATTATCATTATCAAGAATAATTTCGGACCCGAAAAACGAAACTAAACAAATTTTTTATTTTTTTTTCAAAACGAAACTAAACTAAACAAATTTTTTGCTGGTGCACATGTCTATTTGATAACATCCAGGTCAGAGGCAGGCAGAGAAATGTTAAGCGCTTCAGATTTTGAAGGACTAAGTTCAAAATTAGAGAGAGGTCTGTAAGCATAATCATGTGACCGATCGTTTGCTCTCCAGGATGGAACACTGCTCTTAACACCATCCCGGTAATTTTCAGCGAGATAGGAAGAGGTTGTGCGTTTCTCCAGAGTGGGGTATATAACAGGAAGGGTTGTTTGAAGATGCTAGTCATGCCTCCTCTGAAGATGTCCGGTCTCAGGAGGAAACACATTTGAAAATAGCGTGGGTTTAACCATGGTACCTTTGATTCCTGGTAGTCCTGACCATGGCGAGATAAGAGGTATAAGACTTTTCATCTACCAACAAAAATGACTGGGACATGCAGGATTGAAACACAATTTTTCTGAGTGAGTATGGATTTAAAGGCTGCACCTACAAACCAGTGGGCTGATGAGGTGGGTTTGCAGCAAGTGGACATTTACTGGATGGCATGTAAGTCTAAAATTCCCTATAACTTTTTCCATCAATGTACAAGGGATGGCTGAAGCATACATAGATATACAAGTAAATATATGCCAGAATATGACAATGATCTGTGAGCTATGGAGATGTCCGTACATATCCTGTGAATAAGAGTAATCTATGTGATGCGAACGGTTAATTGCTATACATGAAATTATTTCTGCCCACAGTTAGCTTAATATACTGTATATCAGTATGTCTGTAAGGAAAAGTGCCCATGGCAGAATTTCTGTATCTCTTCTACCTGCAGTCACATCATCCAAACACATCATCACCATTTGAGCCAGAGATTTTAAAGCTGTGTCATCTTGATGCATTTAATCAAAATCAGAACATACGTGAATGATACTTGTGTCATAAAATTACTCTACTATAGCACTTCACTAAATTATTTTAACCATAGTTCTTCTTATATTACAGATCATCACATGCTTTTCCACAAGACGTTAAGACAAATTGTCTTACAAATGGCCCAGACTGACAAGAAAAGGTGATATAAGAAAGAAAAGGGAATTGAAGCTTATGAAGAGTTAGGGAACAAAACACTGTGTTTTTCCTTAGGTGACACTCTAGATAATTGTATGTTTCATTTTGCTACAGCAATGAAGTACAATTCAGTCATATTTGTGAATTGCACCTGTGGAGAAAAATGCTGCATTCATCTGGTACATATAAAAAGATGGTTAGCAGAATTAGCTTCAGTTGCCAGTAGCAGCTATAGGTTTTGTTTTAAAAACTATATAGGCGAAAGAGTACAGCTGGAAAAACACAAATCACAAGTATGCAGATGTTGTATATGAGACCTGTCTATACTGCAAAGCAATATACTGAAAATAAAATACACAAGAACCTACTAAACTACTAGCGAACATGAGCATCAGGTACTGAATCAAAGATCAGCTGTTTTTTTCTTTTTATTAAAATGTCTCTCTTATTGGGCAAACATGATCTGTTACATGTCAATCTACTGTTTCCTAAAAAAAACTGCTCACATACCAACCAGTAGTATTGTTAGTTGCAAAGCGCCGTAAACACCATAGAAGATTTCTGGAGCTCCAACTTGATGAGGCTTGATGTTTTTTTCTGGTTCAACACTGGGAACAAATGAGTATGCAGTTTTTACATCATGCCACTTCCTTGTAATCTGTAAGGACACTAAGAGGCTAGTACATGGAGTAAGAGTTGTAATGGAGGAAACAATGGCAGGAGGTAACACAAAAGCAAATGCTCCTTATTAAAATTGTACTCTAAAATGGTTAACAGAGACATACTTATCTTATTTTTATCCTATTATTCACTCCCCGGCAGCTGGCATTCTCCTCTGCTCCTGATCAAGCCCTGGAATGTGGGTGGGTACTTGATTAGTGATGAGTCGAACACCCCCCTGTTCGGGTTGAATTCGAACTTTCGAACATGGGAAAGGTTTGAATTCGAACCCGAACTCAATGCAAGTCTATGGGGTAGAACTTTTAAAATCAATTGATCCCATTTTGAAGGCTGATCCCATATGCAAGTTAATGGCCATAAGGGTATGGGGATTTGGGTACTGCCCTGGGGAACATGTATCAATGAAAAAAACACTTTTAAAAAATACAATTTTTAAAGGAGCAATGCTTTTAACATCACAATAAAAATGAAAAATTCCTTTAAATATCGTGCCTGGGGGGTCCCCTGAAACTGCCTTTAAAGTGGCAAATCTGTACAATGTATAGAACCTGCTGCAGCAAAACTGACATTTATAAAGAAAAAATTACATTTAAAAAAAGAAAAAAAAAAAGTGTGCGGTTCCCCCTCCCACACAATACCAGACCCTTTAGGTCTGGTAGGAATGTTAGGAGGGACCCCATTTAAAAAAAAATGTGGGGTTCCCTCCAAAAGTCATACCAGACCCTTAAAGTCTGGTAGGAATTTTAGGAGGGACCCTGTGTAAAAAAAAAAACAAAAAGAAAGTGTGTGGGGTTCCCCCTTAAAGTCATACCAAGCCCTAAAGGTCTGGTAGGAATTTTAAGGAGGACACTCACCCCCAAGAATGGGGGGAAAAATGTTAGGTCCCCCCTAAAATTCCATATCAGACCCTTGATCCGATAGCAGGCCACATGCCCCCGACACTGGGAGGGTGCTTTTCCAGGGTCGCCCCTGAAAAAGCACCTTGTCCCCGTGCCGATGGGGACAAGGGCCTCTTCCCCACAAGCCCTGGGGTGTTAGTTGTGGCGGTGTGGGCAGGGGGCTTATTCCCATCAGGGTACCCCTTTTAAGGGGCACCCAAATGAGGCCCTCCCTTGTGAATGAGTAAGGGGTACTTGTACCCCTACCCATTCACTAAAAGGTTAAATCAAATTGTAAATTAAAAGACCAGACTTTTGAAAAAAATCCTTTTTTAAAAAAAAAAAACAAAGAGAAGGTTTTGACAAGTCTTTTATTTATTTTTTTAAAAAAACCCAAAAAATGGATCAACTGACATAACCCAGGGTCAACCCCGACGTCCAGTGATGTCCATGACGACAACGACTTGAAAAAATAAAACAATAAAAAAATTAATAGAAATGTTAAACAAATGAGGACCGCCGTCCTGTCTTCTCGCGACGAACTCCCGACAACCGAACGGCATTTTGACAGATGCTGACTACATGTAAACTATTCGGTGGACCTCCCAACTGTTTATAGTTGTACGGCATCTGACAGGTGAGCCATGATTGGACAAGTCATCATGACTTTGCCCAATCATGGCTCTTACAGAGTACTGGGCCCTGATTGGGCAAAGTCTTGCACCTGACCACAGGGCTCACACGAACTGCTGATGTTTGAGCCGAACTCACGTTCTACTGGAACATCAAGCCCATCGCTACACTTGATGTCTTTAGGTACAATGATGGTGGTGAGGGGGTGAGACCAGTAAAGAGGACATTGACATGGGGTCCCCTGGAAATCCATTACCAGACCCTTATTCGAGTATCAGGCTGGCAGGCCAGAAAAGGGGGGGACAAGCATGTGCTCCTCCCTTCCTAAACCATACCAGTCCATATGCCCTTAACATGGAGGGGTGCGTTACTAGGGGGGAGTTCCCTGGCAAAGCATTTTGTCCCCATGTTGATGAGGTCAAGGTCTTCTTCACAACTCAAGCTTGTTGTGTGTGGGGGTCTGTGAGCAGGGGGCTAATTGGAAACTGAAAGCCCCCTGTAAGAATGCTGACCCCCCTCCACATGAATGATTAAAGGGTACATAGTACCCCTACTCATTCACAAACAAAGCGTAAATGTAAATAAACACACAACACACCCAGACATTTGACAAGTCCTTTATTACAAAATAACCCCCCCCCCAAAAAAAACCTCCCATCAATCACATTGATGCAGTGATGCAGGGCCTCGTCAATCATGATGCCTGCCATCTGACAAAGGGCCATCTACTGGCTATGTAATCCATCCGCAGCCTGTTGTCAGTTACAACGGAGGAGGACCTTATGGGGGACTAGTCCTCTCCCTCAGGCCCCACCCACTCTTTGCAGAATTAAAACAAAGGAGTGGGTATACGCAATGACATAATTGACCAAAAATGGATATACCCATTTTTGATCAAAGATATCACCAGCTTCACCACACCCCTTTGTTTGCATTTGGCTGCAGGGAGCTGTCATTTGGGCATCGTTCACTATCAAAGAGGATGGATCTAAACCTTGATCATGCCCAGAAGCATTGGCAGAGAAAGGAAAGTCCGGAATACAGCCTGGAATGCGGCTGATGAGGGGCAGGTGTATGTGAGGGGGTTTTTATATGACTATTTTTAACAAAGAGTCTTTTATGTTAGTTGTGGAAACCACAGCAAGGTGAGCAAGGTTATCAAAAGGGTGTGGACACGTAAAGGTTGTTGGGCAATCATGTGATATTTAATACTAAAGTGCACCATAGGTTTGTGTTGGGGAAATTACAGCACAGAAGGTATGCCATGTTGATATTATTATTATCAGGGCTCAAAATTTCAAGTCCTGAGCTACTAGCCAGGCCTTAAGAGTCACTAGCCACCAGTGCCCACCTAACCCTTAACCTGCCCCCACCTTAACTCCGCCCCTAACAAACAAAAATCATTGCCACTTCCGGGTCATTCACAGGAGATCAGTGAGTGGATGTTCACTTGTCTCCCTCCCCTCTTTCAAAAGCCCCATGCAATGCTGTTCTTGGGCCCACAGGAGAGGCAGCAGAGCTTGGGATACATGCCGAGAAGAGGGACAGGTGGGGGGTGGACAGCATTTTCCAGTGTATGTAGAATTGATCTGAAATCTTTACCACTGACCTATCACTACCAGCTGAAAGTCGATAGTTGGCTGAAGAAGTGTGAAGACACTATAGCAGCCAGTAGTGTGTGATATGCGTCAGTGGCAGTGAATAGTTTAAAGCTCAACTTCACTTTTTTGGGTGGGGGGGGTTTGGAGCTGGGGGGTGCATGTTTGACAGCTTGTAGAAGGCAGCTGTAAAGCTGCCTAAATCACTTCCATTACGAAGTTGACAGGAGAGTCAGCTTAAGGCAACCGGGAATCTGCTTACAGGGGGCCTCTGTTGCCAATACATGGCATACATTGGTGGCAGTGAAAGGGTTAATATTTCTTTTTTGGAAGCAATTATATTACATTTTATTTTGATTTCAGTCATGTAATCAGAATGTGACCTTACAGTTTTCAGACCAACTCCTTTTTTTAGTTAAGAATAAATTACTCTTAGACTGAGATTTGATTAAAACCAGTTATCAAAATATCTTAACAGCCCCTCACCTCAACATTTTAATCTGTGTGCCCAGAGATTCCCCTGGTCTATAAGTATCCTAGAAATGCTCCTTTGTTTGTGTTATAGAAGCACATAGGGGTTGAGTTACTAAAGGCAAGTAGGATGTTCACTTTGCAAGGGAATCAGCACTTGCACAGGTTTCCCCTTAGCTTAGTGAATCATCCAATCATGTGCAAGCAAAAATAATGTTTCTTTGTTTGTTTCCTTGAACATGATTGAGTACTTTTCGCAAAGTGAAATTTCAACACATTTATTAAGTCGAGGGGAAACATCCTCTTGCAAAGTACAAATCCACTTGCAAAGTGAAAAGCCTATTTGCCTTTAGTAACTAAACCCCATAGTGTCCAGTTTTAACTTTGGAGCAGTGTCCTAGCAGATTACATCAAATTTTTCTTTTTCTAAGAAAATATAACAAGAAAAGTTATGGTAAGTTGGAACAAAAACACAAAGCCCGTCATTTAATCAGATACCTTCTGTTTTAAAACATTTCTACTGTTCCATGTTCTTTTTATGGAAACCAGGGTTTCAAAAATGTTTGTCCTTCTAGCAAAAACAAGACATCTGGTTGGCTCAAGTCATGCACTACAAATTACATCTTAGATTTTGTGAAAATATTGATGCAGCACAAATGGCCTTTACCCGTTTTAACTAGGTATTATCAGTGAAAAGGTGTGAATGAAGGGGCATAAGACTTCTTGCCTGGGGCAGCACAAAGTGTAAATACGCCGCTGACTACAAGTGACCACCATTGTAAAGAGGCCATTATCAGGGGTGCAGAATAGGTTGCTGATAAGTTATCCAGTGATAACCAATGCAAAGTGATATAGGTATTGCAGAGAGACAACATTGTAGGGTGTGGTGAAGAGGGGAGTATATTGTATAAATTTCACCAAGGGGTCCTTTGATTCATAGTAACACTGCATGCATCCTTACAGATTTAACACAGGGTATTATGATTTTTTTTGCCATATAACTAAAAAAATAAATGATATGTAATCTATAGCTCTAATAATATCTATTAATGGGGCAGTAGACATAAATGACACGTTAGTTCACAGATCAATATGTCAAACTTTTTGGAGCCATTTGAAATAAAATTATTTTTGTAGGAGAAGGGAAATCAATACAAATAATTATTTTCCTGTCCAACTTATTTTAACCACTTCAAGACCAGGTGTTTAGACCCCCTTCCTGGCCAGGCTATTTTTCAGTGTTCAACGTTGCAGTACTTTGACTGACGTTTATTCCGTCATGCAACGCTGTACTGAAATGAATTTTATACCATTTTTTGGGGACAGATAGAGCTTTATTTTGTTGGTATTTAAACACCACTGTGGTTTTTATTTTTTATTATAATTAGGAGAAATTACAGAAAATTTTGAAAAAAAGTGTTTTTTTTACATTATGTTAGGAAACATTTATTATTACCCAGTTTTTTGCTAAAATATAAAAGATCAGGTCACGTCGGGTAAATAGACACCAAACATGTCAAGCTTTAAAATTGCGCGCACCAGCGAAATCGCAAAAAACTACCATACCCAAAATTGGCCATAGGCGACACTTTAAAAGCTTTTACCGTCAGTTTAGTGTTATCATTGATGGCCCTAGACTTATTGATGGCCCTAGACTTATTGCTCTCACTCCGACGTTCGCGGCGATATGTAACATGTGCGGCATAAAGGGCGCAATCGTCTTTTTTGCACGTATGCGCCCCCGACGCATGTTTGCATGCGTGTATGTATGGGTGGGGACTTAAACCATTTTTTTGTTTTTTTATTCTTTTTGATGTGTAACTTAAAATTTTGGGGGGGGAGGACTTACATTTTTTTTCCCCTTTTTTCCCCCCACTAAACTTTATTGCTATCACATACGGGGGCTAATAAACCCCCCGTATGTGATAGCAATATATGTGACAGGTCCTCTTTATGGAGACATCAGGGGTCTCCAAGACCCCTAATGTCACCTAAGACCCCCCAAAAGAAGCTGATGAAGCTCCCTCTGATCCCGTGACACAGGCGACATGCTGATCCCGGGCTCGCACCGGGCACAGCGGAGCCCGGGATCAGCGGGACAACGGCGGGGGGGCGTGGAGGGGGGGACCGATCGGCACCCCATACACGCGATCACTTGTATGGTAACAGGCATCACTGCCTGTTTTTAAAAAACTGCCATTTCGGCGCGCGCGAGCGGGAAATAGCCGTTTGAAAAACAGGGACGTGTCCATTTTTTAAAACAGGGGGCGTGTCCGAGCGGACGTCTAAAGACGCCCGCTCACATCTAGAGAGCTCCCGGCCGGCCTACTACGTTTTCTACTACGGCCGGCCCGGAGGCAGTTAAGGTGCAAACGTACAGGCCCCCCATGGGCAAAATGTGATATCTCCCCTCCCCCCACACAAATTCAGAACCAATTCCGCCAAGTATTTGCAGCACCAGGTATTTTGCTCCCCAATTACAGGTTGCTTTTCCACTGGTAGCTCAAAGCCTATATTATACACTTATTTATAATTCCTGCTTACTTTTTCCCTGTGGTGGCCTATGAACCACTGCAGTTTTCATCCTTGCAATACTGTTGGTCAATTGACAGCCACCTGTACACTATTTAACAGGCTCTACAAATAAAACCATATTTGGTTGTCAGTAGTCATCTACAGCACTCACGCTGAGTGATATTGCTGCATATAAACTATAAACTATATTGCTGAGGTAAATCAGTCCACTCATGAAGCAGTCCATAGTTGAAGCCTGGACACCGAGCTGGGCTAAATTTTTTCCACAAAGATGTACTGGGCAGGCAGGAACTAGCTTCTGACCTGCAGAGACTTTGTTTAGTAGCTTTTGAAGTAGTAAAACATGTACTTATAGGATCAATAGAAGTCACAGTAATAATAGTTATGATAGTATTTAAACTGGTATGTTGGAATAAAATATTCATTATTCATAAAATTGTCAATAGACATTTGTTATTATATTACATATGCGCCACACTAAGGGGGTTATTCACAAAGTTGCCGAAAGCAGCCGAGTAAACCAGCCAAAGTGAAGTGAGCCGAACGACATTGGGCTATTCACTCCGGCTCAGTACAGCTGATTTCAGCCATACCGTGCTGTATATCAGGTGCCTTCAGTCAGCCGAACATGCTCTGTGGTAGAATAGAAAATAAGTGGGGGAAAAAAAAGGTTGAAACAATATTTAAAAAATGTAAACAAATAGTAAAACTGAAAAAGAAATAAAGATATTTAAAAAAAGAAAAAATAATAAAAAAAATAAATTAAACAGAGACAGCTAGCTCCATCCAACGGTTTTCTATTGGCTGTCACCTGCTAGAGTCTTCTAGCAGGTCCTGGCCAGTGAATAACTGGACGAAGCGGCTCTGCCCAGTTGTTATGTTCAATGACAGAACAGTGACCCAGGTCATTTGGGGACGCTAATCTGCCTTTACAAATGGGGCGGAGTGAGCCATGAGATCACGGCTGGCTCAGCCCAGCTGTCATTTGCGGTGCGAACGGCCGGCCTTCAGCAGGCCCTTCACCCCGTTTCGGCTGTCACTTCGGCCATCTTCTTTGTGTGTACTAGATCTTGGCCAGCTACCAATGAAATCACAGATAGTAATCACAGACCTCCCCCAGCCTCCCTCTTATTAAGCTAATAGACACATGAACCATCTGCCCTCACACTGACAGGTTACAGTCCCTCGTTTTCCCTGTCTGCAATCCTTTTGAGCTAACATTTAGGCCCCATTCACACTGAGCGATTTATCGAGCGATTTTTGCAGCGATATCGCTCATATTTCCACGCGATATCGCTCTATGTAGCTTCTCCAATCCATTTCAATGGAGCTGTTCACATCTCGTCGCTCAATATCGCTTGTAGCTCTTACATGACCCTTTTTTCGAGCGATTTCGAGCGATTTTGCTCCTGATTGCATACAGCCCAATAGGAAAAAGTCGCTCAATATCGCTCGTCGCTCAGTGTGAATGGGGCCTTATTGTGACTCAAATGACTACCCCCTAATCTTACTGACTGACACCTACTAAGACTACAAACTCACATCCTACCAGAATCAGAGCCATTCTCACTTCCCTCAAAGTTTACCCACAAACCCCCAAAATGCACTCCATCGTACACTGACTTAGATATTCTCAATAGACACATGACTTCCACAAAATCCTACTTATTCATTCAGGGCACCTTCACAACATCTGATGACCCATGCCCCACTCTACCCCTCCAAACTTAGAGGCAAGAACGAGCAAAATACTTTGCAACCCCAATAGATAACTTGATAGATGGAATGATATATAAAAATATACAGTTTTCTAACCTGGTAATAATTGGCATAGTTTGAAATACTGAAGTGGTGTGACAGTGAGACAGGTAATGATATATATAGATATATATAATTATTATTATTTTTGGCATTGAATACCAAAGCAAACACTGACTCTGGTAACAGCAATGTGGTTTAAGCTATAACATACAGTCTGTGTTTCATATTTCTGTAAAATATTTTACACAGATTTAGAGTATAGCAATGTGATGTTAAGGGGATACAGCTTTAAGCTAAAGTCTTTTGATATGTTGATGAATATGGACTGGAGTAGCTGGAAACCTCTCCATGCATGTAATTAAATCAGTTATTACAATGAAGAAGACCATCTGTGTAACCAGGTCCTTCCAAATGACCCACGTGTTAGCTAGTAAAATGCCTTTCCTCATGAGACAAGCATTAGATATTGATCCCAGTATTGAATGCTGAAGAAGGCAGCATGAGATTATTTCAAACCGTCTATTCTTTTTTCTCAAGCTAATTGGTAGGCAGTAAAACCCTAATAATGATCATAAGACATAAACAGAATTTGGTACTCATGTTTTTTTCTGAAATCTGTTTAAATAAAAGCAAATTACAGATAAAGTTTTATTTTTTAATATGCAATTGACACTAGATATGAAGAGCTGTGTGGCACTGCTGAATGACTAGTCTAGAATTATGACATGTATGAGACATTTACTATAAATGGTTCTTCAGT
The DNA here is from genome assembly GCF_000935625.1 of Nanorana parkeri. Taxonomy (NCBI): domain Eukaryota; kingdom Metazoa; phylum Chordata; class Amphibia; order Anura; family Dicroglossidae; genus Nanorana; species Nanorana parkeri. The sequence goes on along the minus strand of NW_017308296.1, from coordinate 13,410 downwards.
AATGGGTGTCTACGTATGTGGCCAGCAGTATATTACATCCATTAAAAATGTATGTTTAAAATAGTTAGAATGTAGAAGAAGACGGCCCAGCTTGAACTCACCATACCCAAGTTTGAAAAGACATGGTCATGCTGGTCGGAGGCCCATGCAACATCTGACACCCACCGACAGCTCCTCCTCGTCTGATGAAATACACATATTGATAACTAATATAGTAAACGGTCTCTGGTGTTTTCCTCTCTCAATTCCCCTCTCGCTCCTCTTACCTTTTAGTTACATCTCATCATAGCAAATCCCAGGATGCATGGCAGCTTGCCTTAATGACGTGGCTTCCTCTGAGCACACATACGGGGAAAATTTGACCCCATCTAGACATTGAACCATAACTTCTCATAAGAAACTTACCACACTCACAACCTCGACAATCCATCCCCCGCATGTGCTCAGAGGAACCCACTTTTGGCACATCTATTGTACCCTTATAGAGCCTGTTACAATCCATCTTATATGTTAAAAGAGAGTTGTGAACAACTTTGTACAATTAGAATTTAAATACTTGACACATACTTGTAAGATGTACATTCTTGAACTGCTGTTATTACCATTATCTATAATCAAAATTCAGATGTGAAAAAAAATAGTTAGCATGTTTTATCTTAACTAGTAGCAAATGTAATAAGTAATGATTAAACTGCATTACCCAGGCTACACTATTAAATACTTCACTTAAGAGTCAATTTATAAAAAAATAAGAATAATTATGTGTAATTTATCTTGTGGTGGAATGTTCTTCAATAGGTATATCCATACAGAGGAGAGTGAATGTTGAAAATACCACATTCCGGCCTCTAGATCATAGGAAATACATGGAGGGAATGAGTATATAAATGTAACCATTGACATTACAGGGATAGCTCATTCTCTCCAACATTCTCTTAAATTTTATCTTGTTATTAACATGTGTTTATTTCCCATCATCCTTAGCTATAACTAGTGCCCAAAATGTGGTATTTTCTACACTCTGTAACTATAACTATGTAATTCATAATACTCAGTTTTAGCTGCCCGGATTTCTAGTTTGCATTTTTTGTTACATTCTTTGTTGTTAAGGAACGCCAATGCCGTCCCCTCCGTCTTATATTTTATAAATGCCGCCTATTGAAGAACATTCAACCACAAGATACATAAATTACACTAGGAACATGTGCTTTTGCCTTGTTCTGACAATAGCTGGTTAACTTGCACATGCCAAGCGTACCTGTAGTTGTGCTGGATGAGTAAGCTATGCAAAGTTTTTATAAATAGACCCCTTACTCTTGAAAATAAATTGTTTCAGGTTTTGGATTGTTTAGGAGATAGCTGAATCTTTACACAATAAACAACAATAAAAATGTTTATGACTATTCATATTAATTATAATTATCCAATCATGTGAAAAGCAAATTGCTGTTTACTTATTTTAAATGTACAGTTGGCAGTTGAATAATTTAAGTCAATGAGCTCAACTGTAGTAAATCAGTTCACGGTAATTAAAAAAATTCCAGGCTCATTTTGCATGGGCTTCATATAGCCTGGAGAGGTGCACACCAGATATGTTTCCAGGGCGGGAGGGGGAGATATCTTGTGGAGTCCTTTGATGGGATCTCCCTGGGTCCACCACCTATGTCCTCCACACTGGCACATGCAGTCCGGCGTGGAAAAGTTTGGCAGCGCTGCCCATGCAGGCTAAGACATGCTCACCTTTCCTGCAGCTGCTGGGGATCACGGAAGCACTGAAAGTGATCCCGTCCTTGTGGAGTCTCTGGAAATGGGGGAATGGATAGGCCTTGGCTCCTGGACTGTGATTTAATGGAAGACTTTTGATATTATATTTCATAGGCCTCTGCCATCTATTTATCTATATTTTAAGTGACCTAATGGTGGTCTGCTATTAACCATCCGAGCCTTGCACCTTACTGTGTCACTGTTTAATTCTCTGGAAGTTATGAATTTGTTGTATTTTATTAATTTTTTTTGTTTTGTTTGAACCATGAATAAATGTGTTGGCTAGGGATGCACCAATACCATTTTTTCGAGACCGGGTACAAGTACCATTATGTTTCCTGTAGTACTTGCCGATACCAATTACCAATACTTTTTTATGTCATGTGGCAGTTTTTTGTAAGATGACACCTGGCGCTGACTCGAGTATAAGCCGAGGGGGGGCACTTTTCACCCCAAAAAAATGGGCTGAAAATCTCGGCTTATACTCGAGTATATACGGTATACAGACTAATGATTTTAGGACAGTGGTGAAGTGGTGAAGTGCCAGTGCCCAGGCGCAACTGCAACTGCTGCGACCCTGGTAGTTCTGTCACTGACTCCAAAGCTGTAGAGTGGCTACAAATCCTAGCAAAACATTATATAGCAATGCAGAATACCACCAGCTGTAGAGTACTACAAATCCCAGCAACACATTATACAGCAATTCAGAATAATATGAAGCTACATAATCTGTGTTGCTCACCAAAGCTGTGCAGTGTTTCAGGAGGTTGTGCTGGGTCTCATCAGGGCTGTCTGGAGTCTCAGGAGGCTGTGTGCGCTCTCACCAGGGCTTTGTGTGTTCTCACCAGGGCTGTGCGCGATCTCACCTGGGCTGTGCAAGGTCTCACAAGTGCTGGAAGTTTCTAAAGTCCTTTTGTCTTACTTTGATAAGAAGTTTGATGCTTAACAAAAGTCTATTCAATCTGACCTTGAAACAATTTGTTCTAATAAACTGATGACTAAATTAGAGCAATTAGTCTCACAAAGTCAGTTAACAGCACAATCTCTTCTTTGTACTACTATGGAAACTAAAGTTGAAGACCTTGAAAAGAGAAATAAGAGATCTAATATATGCTTTATTGGAATTCCAGAATCTAGTAGAGGGCAGGATTGACCCCGTCTTTTATATTTTACCAAAAAATTGGGTAATAATAAATGTTTTATCATTTAATATAGGTGGAACTGTTTTTTTTTTTTATTTCGGTAATTTTTCCTTATAGTAAAAAATTAAAAACCCCCAGTGGTGAATAAATACCACCAAAGGAAAGCTCTATCTTTCCCCAAAAAAGGGTATAAAATTCATTTCAGTACAGCGCTGCATGACGGAATAAATGTCAGTCAAAGTACCGCAGCGCTGAATACTGAAAAATGGCCTGGATGGGAAGGGGGTTTAACACCGCGGATGTCAACTGGTTAAATATCTTACAGTTGGTCTTATGTCTGCATTGGAGCTTCAGCCATGTCATGTCTGCAAGATTGAGCGAGTCCACCACCTAGGACCTCAGAGGTTGAGCCCAAATAAGAGGCTAAGACCAGTCATTGCAAAAAATTTCCACTTCCTTGACAGGGAGACTATTCTTCATGCATTCCATGAATTGAAAAAAATTAGAGTTGATGGAGAAAAGATTTTGATTTTTCAAGACTTTTCAGCTGCTATTTCACAATTTCACAGAAAAGGAAAGCTGTTGTTCCATTATGCAAGTCAGAGAAAGGTATACAATTCTATTTGTTATACTCAGCTAAATTGTGGGTTCTTTGGAGAGACTAAAATATCTGATGACTCTGCCTTGGCAAAAGGCCAGCTTCAACTTCAGGGTTTTGCTTATTTTTTCAGGATCTGTGTTTAACTATCCTATGGTTTTTGTTTGTAACAGCAATATAGGTTCATGCACTTCTCTGTATATGTTGAGGTACAGTTGGTGGTATGTTTAAAATGTAAAATGAGATTTTTTGATAAAGTAGTATTGAACACTATATATATATATATATATATACACACACATATATACATAGATAGATAGGATAGATAGATAGATACATACATACACACATCTCCCAGCAAAGTATTTCTTTACATTTTTGCCAAGCACTTACAGTCATTCTGTTTCTAACAGCTGGCTCCAACTCTCTCAGCTCCACTTCCCTGAACGTTCTGTCCAGTGAGAGATCAAAAGGACAGCACAGTCTCCAGCAGCTGTCCATCTACTAGCTTGGAGAAGGGAAGAGGGTGGAGTGGGGAGCAATGAAGAGTAGAGTGGCTTGCTTGTGGAGAAACACAGCTTACTAGCACAAACAGGGGTGGTGCCATAGGACTCTAAAATTTAGAGAGGAGCCATCCCAAAACAGGATATCAAGACCAGTGCTTGGGGACCAGCTAATTCTGCAGGGAGCTAAAACTTTGAAATATTAAGAAGCAGCATCCACTGTAAGTGATTTCCTAAACATTTGAAATAACTTAAAAACCATGCCAAAACTAGGGATGGCCTCGATGTTCAAGTCGATCGTGAGTTCGACTCGAACATCGGCAGTTCGTGTGTTCAGCGAACACACGAACTGTCAGGGCGTTCAGGGGGGCTGTTCGCCTGCTGAACGCCCCACAAGGCACTGCCCCTTGTGAAGCCCTGATTGGCTAAAGCCTTGCACCTGACCTGTGGTCAGGTGCAAGACTTTGCCCACTCAGGGCCCAGTCATGGCTCAATTGTTTATATGTTGTTTATATGTTGCCGGCATCTGTCAGAATGCCATTTTGCGGCGGGAGTTTGTCGCGAGCGGACTTGATGACGTTGGGTTTTTTAAAAATTATTTCTATTTATTTTTTATTTTTTTATTTTTTTATTTTGTTGAATAGTCGTCGTGGTGGACAATGCTGGACATCATTGTTGACCCTGGTTGCGTCGGTGGATCAATTTTGTTTTTAAACTTGTCAAAAACGTATCTTTTGTTTTTTTAAATAAAGGATTTTTTTCAAAAGTCTGGTCTTTTAATTTACAATGTGATTTAACCCTTTAGTGAATGGGTAGGGGTTTATTAAAGGGGCACCCCGATGTGAATAAGCCCCCTGGCCGCACCCCCACAACCAACGCCCCAGGGCTTGTGGGGAAGAAGCCCTTGTCCCCATTGGCACGGGCAGAAGGTGCTTTTCCAGGGGCGGCACTGGAAAAGCACCCTCCCAGTGCCGAGGGCATGTGGTCTGGTAATTCGCTTGTTCGTCCCCCCTTTTCCTACCCTTCCAGGCCACTGCTCAGATCAAGGGTCTGGTATGGAATTTTAGGGGGACCCCACATTCCCCCCCCCCCCCCCACTTTGGGGGGTGGGGTTCCTCCTTAAAATTCCTAACAGACCTTAAGAGCCTGGTATGACTTTTGGGGCAAACCCTACACTTGTTTTTTTTCTTTTTAAATGGGATTCCTCTTAACATTCCTACCAGATCTAAAGGGTCTGTTATTGTTTGGGAGGGGGAACCGCACGCTTTTTTTTTCTTTTTAAATGTAATTTTTTTCTCTATAAAATGTAATTTTTGCTGCAGCAGGTTCTATACATTGTACATATGTGCCACGTAACAGTCAGTTTAATGGGACCCCGCAGGTACAATATTTAAAGGGATTTTTAATTTTTATTGTTTCACTTTAAGTGATGTTAAAATCACTGCTTTTTTCATTGATTCATGTCTTCCAGGGCAGTACCCGAATCCCCATACCCTTTTTATGGCAATAAATTGCATATAAGCCTTCAAAATGGGGTCAATTGATTTTTCAAGCCCCATTGACTTGCAGTGAGTTCGAGTTTGAATTCAAACTTTTTCCATGTGCTAAAGTTCGAATTTGAAACGAACAGGGGGGGTGTTCGGCCCATCACTAGCCAGCACTGACCAAGCCGAATAAACAACATATTTGCAAATAAACTTTAGTAACTTTCATGATTTTCAGGATTAGAGTAAAAGTAGAGTAAGAAGGAAATTTAAGACTGATGTTGGAAACAATGATTTGTTATTAATTTGGTATAAAGTTGCATTGCAAAAAGTACTAGCAAGTAATTTCATTTAAGATTAAGATCCAGTCTGGAAGTGTTTGATCTAAAAGTCTGAAAAATGAGAACAGAGATTATTTTTAAACTTTTTTTATCCTATCCTGTATAAAGCACCTGTTCACTCCATCCTGACACAAGCAAACTCCCAATCCTACCTAAAGTACAAACAATTTTCAGAACTTTGCCCATGAAAAAATAACTTGTACATATGCCACCAAAAGCATGACTTGATCCATTTCTGGCAACATACATTTTACATGAAAAAGAAAATATGATTATTTTCCATGGACCCCACCTACATATGACACCAATCACAAGATATGTAGCTTATGGGTGCTATTCTACCCCAGACTAAGATTCTTATTAATTTGGCTTCAAAACACAAAATGTATGCACCCATACCTGGCATCTAATATGAAAAGCTCTATATTTTCATGATATCCCAGTGAGATAGATATTATGTTTATGTACTTTAATACACTGAAATAACTGAAATGTAATTCAAAGAGGTATCTGATCTTCCATGACTGACATCCAATTTAATTGGGTTTGCTTTCAATTCACCTTCTCATACCACCTTTTCAGATTAAGCCTGACACGATTTAATAAATGTGTCATGAAATCACATATACACTTCTTTAACATACTATTCACCATTTTCCTTAATCGAAAATACATTTGAATAGGCCACCGTGCTATAATATGATATCACTTCAGATATTCATTTTCTTTTACTTGGAAGTTTATTTTAGGAACATGGTAAACCAGTACTCAAAATACAATTTAGTATAAAAATATGAAACACTAGCAAGGTAGAACAAATATAAATATATATACAGAATATTGTGAGTATTTTACAATAAGAGGTAATTCATAGAACACATGGGGGTTGATTTATTAACCTTATAATTGAAGGTAAAAAGCAATAAATTCTTAACCTGTTTCAAGCCACCCTGTCATCAGCATGAAGTATAAAAAAAATCTTCTTAGAAGTATTTAGGTATTTAGCAAGTACCTGTTTATATTTTCAAATCATTGCTGGATTGCTCCTGGAAGTCTGTCAAATCTAGGGTGCTCTATTGCCACCATTGTACTGAAAGACATGATCCAGCATGCCTTCTTCTACCTTCTATGATCTTGCTTTTAGATACTGAAACAATGAACAGCCTTACCAAACCATAGTGAGGACTGGGGCTTTAATTTCTGAAGTGGAGATATGTATATTAGTTTCCTGTGTTTCGGAGTGGTCAGGAGCTCCATCCGTGATATAGAGATATGTAAACCTGTACGTACTTGCTATACACCTCAAAGACAAATTTTATTACATTATGTTAATTATATTATTTTTTACTTTCTGTTTATTTGAAGACTTTCATTTTTCTTAAAAACACAGAGTACAGTAAGCATATATATGGCAGACCTTGTCAAGAAGATTTAAAGGGTAAGCTCACTATCCCAAGTGACTTCAGGAAAATTAAATTACTCAGAGAAATCTGGCCCCCTCTCCCCCCCTTCCTGCTATACTTAACTTTCGGCAAACACTCCTTCCCCATCACAAATTGCGTGCACTCACTGATAAGAGACCGTAACATACAGGAGTAAAGGTACTCTTAAAAACTAAGACCACATAGGGACTCATATACACACATGCACAAATTACACATACACAGGCACATAAAGGTTGAACTTGATGGTCCCGTGTCTTTATTCAACCTCAAATACTGTGTAACTATGGTCAGCGCTAATGAATGAGTTCTCACAATTCGCAAGTGAAATTCTAAATTCATAGGGCTGCGCTTTACCTCAGTACAGGGCACAGATAGTACACTCGTACCTGTGGAGGGGAAGAGTCGTTCACCTAAAGGTAAGTATAGCAGGAGGGGGAGAGGAAGTCACATTTCAGCAGGTAAATAAATTTTCCCCAAATATACTTGGGAAAGGGGAACTTACCCTTTAACTATGCTTATGCATCAGGGCAGAGCCTGTTCTAGTCTGCAACAGTTCTTAAACCATAGTTTATAAAAATGAAATAACAGGGCCCGCCAGGTGATTGTAATGTGTTGGAGACATGGTAAGACCAAGTAAAGCTACAAATCAACATAAAGATATACACCATACACTATACACCATAATAGTCCTACCATATAGAATAACTCAAACAAATGGAAGAAATAAAAAAATATTATATATTGCAGGTATATACGAGTTGGGCACTGCCATGGCATACATGTACCACTACACTGCACATTACCACTGCTTAATGACAGATCTCTTACCAGCTTTTGTATTAAGAAACCAAAGGATGTGTTATTTAGCAGCAGTATCACTACTGTCTCTAAATGAGAGGTCCCCATGGGCATGTTTATAAGCAAATAGGCTGGGGATCCAGAGTGATATCATTGACCAAAAATGGTCATGACCATATTTAGTTAATGCCATCACTTGGGATCCCTGCCACTGTGTTTACATTCCAGTGGTACTGGGGATCTGGTATTTGAGACAAGAGTAGTGGTGGGTGAAGATTGTTGGGCACGGCATGACACTGTGTTGGCAGATCATCTTGATTGATGTGGATCTACCTCATTGGCTGACATGATTGATGGTGGAGGAACATTGTATTTCTAATACAGGACTATTTTCAATGTGGTTGTTTTTAGTTAATATTGACCTTTGTGAATAAGTAACAAGAGGTAATGGGGGGTTTTATCTCATTTCCTTTTCATTTTGAAGAGGGCTTCCAGATTCCAACAAGTATCCCCTGCAGACCCCCACTTCCTTTGGAGGACAGAATGTGGGTATGAAGCCCTTGTGCTTATCAACATGGGGAAAATGTGACTTGCAATTGAGTGAGGCTTTGCCGCCCTCCCTTTCAAGGTATTCTCCAAATGATGGGACACACATTTGCTAACTTTTCTCTTTCCATGGCAGCTAGACTGTATGCCTGGATAAGGGTCTTTTCTGAACTTTTAGGGGATCCCACATGATTTGTTTATTATTTTTAAAAAGTGTGTTAGCCCTTTGGGAAAAAAGGTCATGTTGTCTCATGCTGGAAGTCTTCAGCTGCCTTGCAAATTTGATGTCTAAACTGTTAGTGTGGTACTGTGCCTTTAAAGAGGAGATGGCTGCCTACAGGTGAACCTGCTCTTTGTGCATTGTTATACATGCTCCATATTTGAGTTAGGGACAACATTTTACTGAGGTGCCTTGGTGCGGCTTCAATGTGTAGTTGCAAATGCATGCAACGAAAAACTCTTTTAACCTGAGCAGTTGAGACATTATTTTTTTTTTTTTGCTGACTAGCTTGAAAGTGTGCTGGTGACCCCCTTTGTTTTGTATATTGCCCAGCCCATGAGCATGTCTAATTTTTTCTAGTTTCAAGCTGATCTAAGTGGTTTCTTTTTGGTTAGAGCTATGACTCCTCCTCCCTCCCTCTCCCTGCCTGCTACAAGCAATGTAAAATGTGTCAATCAAAAAATAGTTTGATGGGAAATAGCTTCTACTGTGCGCACTCACTGTGTCTAAGTAAAAAGATGGACATTGTCACTTGTTTGCCTGATGAAGGGGACCCTGTGAGACCCCGAAACGTTGTATTTAGTGATTGAATATGCAACAAGTATGTGAATAAATAGACATACTGGATTTGCCTTGGAGTGCCGTGTTCATCTTTTTACTTGTATACTTTGACGGAAGCCACCCGTTAACACCTGTTGTACCCGCGTCTAATCTGATGGAGCAACGGTTCTGAGTGCGATGGGTACATGGACTGAACACTCACTGGGGGTGATTTACTAACCTAAACACACGCACCAGGTGCGTGTGATTTTCACACAGCAAAACGTATTTATCAACCAAAAAGTCTCTAAAAGCATATTTCCACTAATGCCATATATGGAAAAATCATGCACATGATGCATATATAATGCTGCTTCAGTTTAGACAAAAATGGTTAGCTCATGCATTTACATTCCTGCATTCATCAACGCAAGCAATACAACATAGAGCTAATTTACACAACATCACCTTGCAATTTATGCTTGGCTTTGCACAACACACCTGCTGGGTGTGTACATACTACAAAGGTGTTTAGATTCCACCCATAGATCATGCTGGGAGGGAACACACTACAGAGGTGTATACATGTTCGTGGTGTGTTTATAAGGTTAGTAAATCAACCCCACTGTGTCTCTCACTAAGAAGCCCATAATGCTCTGTGAATCCTGTTGCCTGGGTGCACCCTGTACTAAATGTGTATTTAAAAAATATACATAAATAGTAAACAATAGGTATAAAACAACAGTTCAATGTAGGAAAAAAAATTGATAAACATAAAAGAAAAAAGTATCTACACTGCTTACTGGCCTTTGGCAGATTCAGCATGCTGCTAGCATGTTTTTCACATCATGTTTTTTCATTCTAACATTTTTCTAAATTGTTTAACTTTGTTTATAACAGTTATAGTTTAAATGTTAATACATCCTAAAAGCATCTGTTAGGGTATCTGTTACATGTCTTCTATTTTAAAATAATGTGTGTACATTAAAGAAAACAGTGATATATGGCTAAAATAGTTTTTTTTTTAAGAGGGCAAGGCTAAAAGCTGGCCAATTAAACATTACAAATTTACCAAAGTTGCTCAACTGCATTGGTGATTTGTTCCCGAATTGCAGTACAGCATCCCCACTAAAAGTTCATAGTTCATAGTCAATATTAGTCACAACAAGCCATTCCTTTCTACCAGACTCTTTAAGCCTGATATTGGATGATTTTCTCACTGACTGATGTAATTAACTTTTATAGCACTGCCCTCTACATCCCTGGGATATTTATGTTGCTTGTAGAGTGAACCCAAAAACTTTCTGACAGCACAGCAACATCAGTGTTCGGGGTAATGTACCAGTGTAATAGTTGGAAGTTTTATAATTGAATGATATATGGCCTGGACTTAGTGTTATAAGGATAACATCACTTTGATGGCATGGTAGCAGATTTTTTTAGTAACACAGCAATTTCTTTAGAAACATAGCAGTCTCTCTGGTGCCATCACAGACTTGCTGGTAACATAACATCGTTGTCCAGATTAATGTAACAAATGTATGTACATCACTGTTATAGTGGATTTTAGATTAAACCAAATTCCTTCTTTATATGGAATATAAACTCTATCTTTTCCAAGGAGTTCCACCATTTCAAAGAAAAAAGTATAGCTATATACAGTATGAGCACAAACCTATGAGGCGATACTAGCTTTTTAAAAAAATGTGGGATTTTAAGCTAATAAACTAGGAGCTTGTAATTCCCTCATCAAATAACAACTGGCTATAACAATTATTCACTTTTGACTTTAGGAGTAAGAAAAACCGTGATGGACATCTGAGATTCTACGTTTCTTTTTTTTAAACCCTCTTGTGAAAGATGGCAATGTATTTTTCATGCGGAGAAGAATTTGATTTAGGGTCCATTCACACCATCCCCAGTGTGCTGCAGTGCACTAAACGTACATGTGTTAATGGGTGTTAGCTGCCTAATGCACCACAACAGACCAAAAATTGCACATGCAGCATTTCCGGCTTTCATGCAAATTGGTGTGCCATTCAGAATGAATGCTATCCCAGTGTACCAACACACATAACATGCTTTCCCATGCATTGTGATAATACATGCTGTAATGAGTGAGCTATTGCTGTGTACTAGTGTGAGTGGACCTTTAAACTATATTATAACAAAATCTATTACATTTAATATAAAATTTACTATGTTAATATTCTTTCAAAAGTAATTTTCAATATTTAATATTTATAAAGCTGCAACTTTAATTCAAAGAATATGTGGAGATCTTGCTAATTAGGTCCTCATTTAGACCCATTATAGGCCGACAACATTCTGTCCCTGTTTCCTAATGATTCTCTGGCATTGTCAGCCTGCCACATGGGATTCCAATGGACACTAAAATTGGCTGTTTCGATATACATGGTACACTGTTTCCACCATCAGGAAACCCACCCTAAAGCTGGCCATACACCAATAGATTATCTGCAGTTTTTCTATGGTCAGATGGAAAAAGTGCAACAGATTCCTCGATCTACGCTAAACTGTGTGGATGGAGGAATCTCCCACTGGGCCAAGATTCAGTATCTTGCTAGATGGCCCTGTTGGCTCTCAAAATACCTGAACAATGCCTGTATCCAATCAGATTGTTCAGGTATTTTGGCAGCCAGCGGGGCCGAATAGCAAGATACTGAACCATGGCCCAGTGGGAGATTCCTCCATCCACACAGTTTAGCGTAGGTGAAGGAATTTCTTTCCATCTGACCATAGAAAATCTGCAGATAATCTATAGGTGTATAGCCAGCTTAAGAAATGCCATGCAGTCATTGCTAGTATAAATCCACGTAGACAGGTGGTGATTGCAAAGAGCCCTACAGGAAATCAGCAGCACTAAAATGCAATCAAGCATTAAGCAGTAAAGTATTTTATTATATAATGTGTCAGCTTTTGTTTTACCAAACATGAGATTAAAAGTTATAGTTTATATCTGCTTTAATTTCAGTCCAATATAAGAGTGCTGTATACATTTTTATTTCTTGCATATTGGAGTTTCTGTGCATGGACATCTACACAAGCTGCTGTTAATGTTTTGATGTTTAACTCTTTTAGCACAGATATTTTGCATTCTCTTGTACCACAGAGTAACATCTTAAAGGGAACCTGTGCCCCACTAATGTCAACAACCATCAGGTCTCAAACCAAATCTATAGTTTTTGTTGTGATCTTTGAGGATCTTTGGGAAGAAACTGCACCTAAGGAGCAGTTATAGAGGTCAGAGAGGTATTGTTTTAAAGCTCCTCTACTGCTTGTTAATAGTATGGGCACAGGTGTCCTTGAAATGATACTTGAATCTCGAAATGTTGTATTGCCTTTGCTTGGAGCGATAAAGGCCAAAAACAAAGTCCACAGTTTTAAACTAGCCAGTCATATTAGTGTTAAATGACTAAAGGAGTAGAATGTGTTAACTGAATTTTTACTTAGTTTGGTGAATGAGGTGAAGCTAATAGAAAATTCACTTTGTAGAATACCCATTCACATCCAAGAAAAAAAAAAAGAGAGGCTGATTTGCTAAAGAGTTAAAGTGACATTAAAGTCTAATTTATCCCCCCCCCTCCCATGCTGGTGTAAGGACTTACCTTGAATGATGCCTCTTGATCTGATAGTCTTCTTTCCAGTAGATTTCAGGAGTCCCTCCAGCGCTGGTGCCGGTCTCTGATCCAGTGCTGACTGCTGTGTCTTCTGTGCCCCACGGAGTCTGCGTGGGTGCACAGTGCCGGGCTGCCTGCATTGGCTTACCCTGTGTCTCTCCTCTTCTCCCGTACGAAGAGCTCTACTGCGTATGCGCCTGCCCCATGCTCCTTTGTGGCCGCCCGAGAATCTTCAGATCTTCGGAAGGGAGTGTGCGGCGGAGACATGGGTAACTTTTTAAAATGTTTTTGCATCTGTCTACTGCTTGCTAACAGTGGCTACATGCAAAAAACCCAGATGTTTTAATTATCCTTTAACCCTTTCGCTGCCAAGGACGTACGTCGTACG
>NW_017308295.1:227417-232079 GCF_000935625.1 Nanorana parkeri | reverse complement strand
TTTTGCATGGCGTGTTTGTGAGGTTAGTAAATCAACCCCTTTGTCTTAGAAGACTTATTTAAAGACCACTCAGGATATCCTTTTTATAACAACCTGTTTCTGTTTGTTCTCCATTAGAGTATTTGTTTTAGCAATTTCCCTCCCCGGTATGACTTTCATTATGTGTCAGGAATATAAACTATTGTCCATACTTTCTTTCCTGTAAACTTAAGATTAAGGCAAAGTAGTATTCTGGCTGATAGAGATACATAGAAATAAAACAAAGAAAAATAAGTGGGAAAAGGAAGAAAGCAAGTGAAAATAAAATAAACATGGATACATGTAATAAAAGAAAAGACAAGGAAAGAAAAAAGACCCAACCTAGTCAAGATGTATGGGTGGAAAGAGGAAGAAACAAGAATAGCAAAGCTCCAGGACCAGTGCCAATCCAAAACATACCAGAAAGGCATAAATGCAGCATAAAGCATCCTAAAACATGTTCAGAAATTAAATAGTGATGGAGTCTAATGAAAGGAAGTACTCAAGTAGGCAATGATCCATGGAGTCCATAGCCAATCAAATTTAGTTAAACTATCATTTTGTCCAGCAGTAATTTTCTCGTAGAACATAACCTCAGACATCAAAGGTTTTACTCTTGTGAAGAGGGAGACTTCCATGCTTAAGCTGGCACTTTTCTATCAACTGTAAGAATATGTGTAACCAATCTAAATTGGGTAAGCATGCAAACTTCTGGCTTTTTATTAAGTAGAGCCTCAGCAGTATCCTCAAAAGTATTAAAGGAGGTCCCCACCACCATATAGAGAAGCTGATACATTCTAATCTAGAATCTCCTTGCCTTTGGGCAGGTGACCATAAATGTAAAATTAGTTCTCCTCTACACACCCCCTAAAGCAACATAAAATTTAACCACGGACCAAAGAGGAAATACTCAAGGGAACCAAGTACCATGGAAGGAGTACTTTATAATTTGTCTTTTACCGCAAGAACATTCGAGAAACTCTTAGCTGTGGCCAACCATATTCAACTCCAATCCTCTAGGTCAAGTGAACCTTTGAAGTCCTGAGCCCAATTAAGAGCATACAGTATAGGAGAAGGTCCTTCTGCAGATTATCCAAAAGTAGCGAGTAGATAAAGGAAATAAATCCTGACCCTGGGATGCTCAAAGGGTGTCAAAGCACTAGGGTCATCCACAGGGGAGGCTTGGATTGAAGAAAGTGTTTTATCAGACGATAATAAAATAATTCCCTAGGTCTAAGATGATAAGTAGACTGCAAAGCATGGAAAGGAACTATGCCCATGGAGTTCAGGAACTGTTTAACTAAATAAAGTTTATGCCTAACTCAGCTCCTTCTGATGATCCATAAAACCTGGAGGGAACTCAGGATTACCCAGTATGGACATGAAAAGTGCATGGGTTAAGGGCCAATTTATGAGCAAACTGCAACCGATCACACAATCTTAGGGAGTGCCTGGTAACCACAAAGATGACAGAGGTGCAATGTTTCAGTGACACCCATAGAAGGTTATTAGTCAAATTCAGGGAGCATAGATGTAATTCAATAGATAACCAGAGGGGTGTCCTCTGAGCAGGTTGCCCAAGGACACTTGGGCAAGCTTTGCCATATGGTAGCACTTCTGAAATGGTGGCCTCCTCAACTTTTTTACTGCTATAGGACTTGTTTAGATACTCTACGTGACGTACCCTTTCAAACAAAACTGAGAATACGATTCTGTAGGTCACATAGGTGGTAGAAAGGAGTGCTGACCAGAAGGACCCAAGCATAATAGAGAAATTTGGGCAGCAAAGTCATCTTCTCAGCAGCTATTCTGCACAACCAAGACTCTTCTCCCAAGAAGATAGGAATGGATAAAGATGCTGAAAAAGTGACAGGTAATTCACCTGGTACAGGACATCATAAGAAGGGGTTAAATAAATACCTAGGTAAGGCAAGGCTTTGGATACCCAGCTAAAGGAGAACAAATTGTGAAAAGATTTTATAGTTTTTGGGGGTAACAAACGACTTCACAAAATTAACTGTCAATCCCAATAGCTCCCCAAACCAGGAAAGGCCATAATATTTAGCAAAGGTAAAAAGGTTTAGATAGTAACAATAGAACTTAATTTGCAAAATCATGTGATGATATCCTGCCACCTTGAATCTTGAGATATTCCAATCAAGGTGGATTTTTAGAGCCAAAGGCTTGATTGCCAGGCTGAAAAGAGTAAAGGACAGTGCCTTGCCTGGTGCCCTAGCTTTCAAAAAATGAACTTTTGTCCTTCTTAACACCTTTACCTCAACCAAACAGGCTGCAGGATAAACCTACAACCTTTGAATCTCTTCTACTTGATTTGCCACCAGCACATGTTACATCTTAGATTTACCATATTATATTAAACTTGGCTCATCCAAATCTCCCTTCTTATTATTCTAAATGGGAACAAAAATTAAATGTAGATATTGATGCAGGAGACCCGGAAACATCATTCATTCTTACTCACAAAATTGTCCATAGCCAATAAGTTCCAGGAACTGAATTTGAAGATTCTGACATGTTGGTATCAATGTCCAGATGCTCTTCATAGGATACATCCTTTAAAAACTAAGGAATGTTGGCATTGCCATGAAGCACCTGGAAGCATATGACACATATTTGATGGAGTTGCCCCTCCATCGAGAGTGAAAGGTGATATAATTCAAGTAGACCCCAAAGTGGCTCTTCTTTCTATGATTGTCGGTCCTATTAAGCACACTAAAGGGAAAGAATATAATCCGCAAATCCATTGCAGAAACTGCGGGCCAAAGCTCCAATGGTGCAGAACAAGTAGGCTAAAGTGAATTGGGCTAATCCCAAGCCAAATAATCAAATGCCTTACTTTTATCCAAGGACAAAAGCATCAACGGGGTGCAAGATCTAATAAAAGAATATTCTTCCTGACATTATTCCCCACCTGTCTACCCAGTATAAAGCCTACCTGATCAGCTGACAACAAATCCTCTAACACTGAATTATTTTCTGACTACTAATATTTTTGCCAGCAACTTTATGTCTATGTTGATTAAAGAGATAGGGCAAAAGTTTGTCCAAGAGATATGGTCTATACATGGTTTTGGTATCATACAGATGGTTGATAGGAGAGTCATGGTTACAATTTTTATTATAGCTAGCATTAAACCCATTAGGGGCAGGCCTCTTATTAATCTCCAATGATTTGATAGATTGCTGAACATCTAATACAGAAACTTCACTATTTATGAGATCTTTAGCCAAAGCAGGCAATTTCAGGAGATCAAGGTCAGCAAAAAACTCCCACACCATATACAGATTCAATACTCCTCTATTACTATACATTTGCATTTGCATTGGTGAGATTTATGAAATATAGTAATTCTTCAAAATAAATAAATACTAAAAAGCCTAGTCTGACTGACGGAGGAAGGGTCAGCTTGGATTGCCTGTGCTACCTGCAACTACAAGATCTGCCTGCAGATGTACAACCTGTTGCTCCCTATGCTTTTTCTGCTGAGATGACAGTTGAATAATCTTGCCCTGTATAGTGGTCTTTTGAGCCTCCCATACTGTAGTGGCTGAAGGGACAGAGGATGTATTCAAAGAAAATTTTTTTCTGAAGAGCCTGCATTAGAGTTCTGAGGATCAGTCAACAAACTAATTGAAAGTCAATTAAAATGCCAGTTTCCAAGAAGCGGGAGTCATCACAGTGAGACAAGCAATGTCATGGTCAGAACATGCAATCGGAAAGATCTGCGCTGAGGCTATTGAGGGTAGGGAGATGGGAGAAGGTGTTGTGAGGGCTGGAATAGAATGTATAATTGTGAGCATTCGTGTGAAGCACATCTACCAAATTATAGTGCATTAAAATGCTTCGCACTCACCATGAATGTGGGGATACATACTAGGTTAAAGTCGCCAGGCTCCAATAAAGGGCATGGGCAAAAAGCATATAGAAAAGATGGGAAAAAACCCAGCTTGACCTGTATTCGATGTATAATATGTCACAATCCTTACTGGAATGTCCTGGATTGTGCACACTAAAATAAAGTGCCTTCCTTTAGGGTCCCCTATTTGCTTGGTACTTGTAAACTGGACTAAACGATGAAAATCTTTTAACGCCCTTAGGTTAGAAGAATAAAGGCTAAGTGGGGTGCAATTTATTTTCTAGATTCTAGGTCTAGATTTCCTAGAAAAGTGGGTCTCCTGTATACATATCACAGCGGAAAAAAAGCTTTAATATGCTTGTTTGGATGATTCAAGCCCTGTGTGTTAATAGATACAAAGATAATTGACTATATGGTATTTTTAGCCACAGGTCCAGATACACCTAGCATTGGTCCTCAAAGGCCCAAGAGGGAGAAAGAATGAAGAGTAAAGAGAAGAAAAGGAAAGAAAAGGAAAGACAAGGAAAAGAGAGAAGAAAAAAAAAGACAAGAAAGGAAGAGAAAAAAAAGAAGAGAAACAAGCAGTCAAGAATAGAGTAGGAAGTACCTACTACGCAATAAGCACCAGTCGAACCCCAGGAAAATCTCACCATGCCTTGAGGGGTCATGAAAGGACAGCATGACAATTTGACCCGAGCTAGGAACCCAACCCAAATCTATAAACAGGCACTGTATCAAGCAACCAACCCATGAGACATCAAAAAAA